>NC_135422.1:24223509-24256009 GCF_051991245.1 Festucalex cinctus | reverse complement strand
TTAATAAAACCAGCAAACATTGAAGTGACTTAATTATTACTGCAGTCTATTCACACAATCAATGGACAATCCTTCCTTAGTTTTGCCCCAATAACATCATAGAGTAGGCGAAAAGTAGCGTTACAGATCATACTATGTGTTCGGGAGAGTTTGAGGAATGTTGCAATGTTAATGGGGGACAATGTCAGCAAAAAAAGAAAATATCATGGTATTGAGGTAATCAGATATTTTAGCTGTGTACAACACATACCTGCTCTGTAACACTACTTTTGGCCCAAACCTGTATGTCTATTTTCCATATATTGAAATGCACAGCGTATTGGTAAATTTCTGGACCAACTGCAATTCATGTAGCTCATTATATTCTAACAGCATTTTTTTTTAGTTAATATGTTCATTTCATGTAGACTTTTAATTTACTTTATTTTATTTATTCATTTTCATGTAGTGTACCTTACATTCATTGGCCAATGAAGAATTCCTTGTCATTGCAAGCATTTATAATAATTCTCCAGGCTTTTGATGTTTTACATTTCTGGTCATGTAAAATAGTGTTAGGTTAGGTGTCGAATGAACACTGCATGTTGACGCCAAAGGAAATAGTATTTTTTAGTTATTCAAAATGTACAAATTAACACACAACAACAATATACAAGTTATACAAACTACAACAACCAGTGTCAGACATGGAGTAATTATATGCCAGGTAAAAAACCTTTGTATTGTCCTCGAGGATCTGGGAAAGTGTCACTTATTTGCCACAAGTCCACCAAGGTACTGCAGTCTGGGATCCAGGTACAGGAAAATCATGGTGGTGCTGATGTGCCAGCATTGTGTCAAAAAGTATTTCTTGGTGTCAGTCTATCAGCTGGACTTGGATTTCTTCATGTTCCTCCAGGGTCATTTCCTGTACGAGTCTCTGCAAGAAGGTAACAATTGTATGTCAGGTGAGGTACCAAACAATGAACTGAAAGTCACTGAGCCAACGAAATACACATTACATGAGCAAGACTTTTTGTGAAAGCCATGTAAATTCCTGCACCTCGAAGTACAAGGAAGCTGTTGTATCTTCAATCAAAACTAATTAAGTTGCTTAGTGATATTTATTAGGTAAAATTGTTCAATATGGTGACAAATCGATATCTGAGTAAAGGGTTTCAAATGTTTTTGTAAGCAGCACTTTTCTGAGTGGTTCGTAGCAACAAGACACGGGGGGAATTACGAGTCTGAGTTGCAGATGTGTAGTTCAGTTCACACCATTATTTTGTACGATATACTAAACAAATCAGCAAACGATCTAAATACCACATATTCCAAGCAAAGGTATGTTTTGAGCCATTCACATGCATGCTCGAATGGATTATTTTTCTATGCTGACATAATTGTACGTTACGAGACACCGCGTTCTCTTCTTCGTCGTCACCCTCGCCCCCTCCTCGCCCTCTTTGAGATGGTCCAAATGTCTATAAAACATATAACATAACTGTGTGTTCTCTGTTGCACTAACAAATATGAACATAGATAGCCATTAGCATTAGCTGACGTACAGTATTTCCTAACAATGCCACAAAAATATTAATTCTGAAATTAAATGACTAAATCACACATTTAGGGATCTGTACAGTATGTCTCAACATATCCAATTCACTTACGTCATCACATTTGCGCTTCTGTTCTGGTGAATTTTGGTGGTAGGCTGGCGAAGTGTGGTCTCTCTGGGACACCGTAGTTCGTGTGCTTAAAATCATTGCATTCTCTTGTTTGACCGATAGATGGCGGTCGTGAGCGACACACTGGGGCTTTAAAGATTAACCTATATTGATTTAAGGATAGAAATCTAATCACACTCTTTTTATAGCGGCTCCTTTTCTAATGATCGGTTGAACTTGTTAAGACCTAAATAATTTTAGCTGACCTTGTTAGGTCCGCAAGGACTTGTTTTATTTTACTTATTTTAAGCCGAAGTAACAGTATAGGATTTAAGGAATACAGCTACCACTTATTTAGAATTGTTATCTATTCGGTAAGAGATAGTTAAGGAATATCAAAGTATGACTCTAATAGTAATTAAGGTTTTAAAGTAGGAAAGTGAAATTAGGATTTAAGAAATCAATGATTAATGTCACAATACACATAAAAATTCTAAACCACATTTTGTCTTTCTTGATTTATTACATGGTTAATATTCAAAGCAATAGCAAAGCAAAATCTTTCAATAGAGATTACATACTGATTATGAATATATGACAACAATACACAAAGTATTCTTAAGACAGGTCAAACCGCATATACTCACAATACATAGGTTGTTCCTGTGTTCCAAGATGACAAATGGCAAAGTTCAACAAAGTAAAAGAAAGGGCAAAAGCTTTGAAAAAGTATTATTCTTTGGATAAGTGGTTAAAACAGGTAGATAATCTGTAATAAACCACCGAGGTCAAATAGCCTATAGACCAAAAAAGGGTCTAAAGGGAAAAATTGAGGAATCTGGCTATCTAATCTCTTTGCTTGTAATTTAATAAAAATTAGATAAAAATAGGAAAACTCTAATCCTCTAACAACAGATCAAAGTAACCTGACAACTACAAATTACTTTATTTCTTACTTGTTAAATTCATTCCTCAATTTAGCAAAGAACAACCAGGGCAAAAAATTGTAGAAGTCTCATCTAACGGCACTCCGTTGACGATCCCTTCTTTTTTGCAATGAGACTTCTTCAATTCCACCCTTTTATAACCTCGGGGGCTGATCTTAGTTTCTCTGGGTCTATGTCAGGGCATAACCTTTATGTGTATGTCTCAACTGGTTTGTACCGGCTTCAGCAAAACAACTGAACCATGAGATGTTTTGTGCTGACAATCCTACTATTCACTTCTCTAAGAAAAGTCCACTTCTCAAAAGTTTTGTGACTATGGGATGATTCACTTCCCCAACAAAAGTCTACTTCTCAAAAGTCTTGTGACCAGGGTCTGCAAAACATGTCGTGATAGTGGAATGTCCGATGACATTTAACATAATACGTTGTTGTAACAGTGGAATGTCCGATGACATTTAATACAATACGTTGTGACAGTGGAATGTCCGATGACATTTAATAGACTACACCCTTTGTCCACTAAAGTGGCGGACAGTCCTCATGACTTGTCCACCACGAGTTATTATTCATAAACTTTGTGACCTCTGATAACCATATCTCTACTCACTCTTAATGCGAATAAAAACCTTTTCAAAGCTTCATTCATTATTCTGCCCATAAAACACCATTGATGATTAATAAAACACTTTTACTCTTCGATATAAGAGAGTATAAATCATGATTATAGATACTTTTTCATGTCACTCTACTGACAGGCTGACCTTTTGACCCTCTCTCCAGTGTAATAAGTGCGTGTGTTATGTGTTATGTAGGCTCAAACTTATATATTTATCAAACAGTGATGAGGCATGTTTAAATGTTAATGAAGTTGACATTATACTAAAGAAAATTTGTATATGTAAAAACCCGGCTATCTCATATAACCTTATAACATAGCATTAATTCCATCAATACACATTCTTGAACTTCATTATTGCTGGTAGTAACATCACATTAGTCCATGAATGTCCCGTCCTTGGTAACATCTGTCCATGTTACATGACAATATATATATATATATATATATATATATATATATATATATATATATATATATATATATATGTATGCGAAAGTGCTATCACGTACCTCAAAATAGGAGAAAATAGTGCCACGGCTGTTTAGTCCCAGGAAAGAAGTGAAAATAGTTGGCGCTGCTCACTTTTTGTTGACTCGCTAAAGTGCTCCACTTCCTTGTTCACCAAGGAACACGCCTCCTCCGCTCCGGTGAGCACGAAAGCGCGAATGAACGGCAACCGTTCCATAAACACTCTCCGCGGTGAAACGCTCGCGAATGAAGTCTGCAACCATCCTTAAGAACTACCATCACAAAGGTAAATAAAACGACTTTATTATACAGTACAGTTTATTTCTTTAATTACAATACAATAGCACATTTATTATACATAAAATAAGGTGTATTTTTGTGTAGTTTAAAGGCTTATTTAGTAGAAAATTATGTTTTATAGGGACCTGGGAACGGATTATTCTCATTTTAATGGTTTCTTATGGAAAATAAATGTTCGGAAGAAGAACGTTTCTGGGAACCAATAATGTCCGTGAGCTGAGGTATCACTGTATATATATGTGTATATATGTGTGTGTGTGTATATCTATATATATATATGTGTGTGTGTGTGTGTATACATATATATATATATATATATATATATATATTAGTGCTGTCAAGCGATTAAAATATTTAATCGCGATTAATCGCATTTTTTCATAGTTAACTAATAGTTAATCGCACATTTTATTTATTGTAAAAAAAAAAAAATCCCTTGATTTTTTTTCTGTCCCATTATTTTATCGAATTGTAACATCGTTAACGTGAATAAGAGGATTGATTTTCGTATGCAAATCTTTTTTTTTTTTTTTTGAAAAAAAAGTATTGAATTCAACACACGCAAAGTCACACAAACAGCCCCTCAACAGCCCTTTCCAAGGGATTAAAATTGGGGCAATGTAAAATGCCAACAAAGTGCATATGAAATGTAAACTCAGAGACTCTGCTTATTAGTGCAGCAAACTATTTCTAAAGTTTGTTTTAAACTTAGCAGCAATATATTGGTCATTATTTACCAGCTCAACCCAGTTTCTGATTTCTTTCTGATTAGAAAAATAACTGAAATGGCTAACAGCATCCTAGTTTGCTTTGAGCCAGTTGCTCAAACAGACAAGCCTGTTAACATTTTCAGACAACAGGGAAGCTCGCCTTCATATCGCGATCATATTGCGCGCGCCATATGTGGTCAGTGAGACTTTGGATTTGATGTCCCATATACTAGCTACCTGCCTGAAGTGCTCTGCGACAGTATTGGCGAAATGCCGGTCCTCGGTCTTCATAACAAAGCATGGCAGCGAAGCACCCAGTCAGTGTCAAAATAATGGGAAGTTACCCCGAGGTAGTTGTGGTGACTGAGAGACGTCCAGTAATCGCTTCGGTGAGTCTCTTCTTAGTTGATTCATCCATTGGTTTCTGTCGGAAATTATCCACGGATGGCTGGGTTTGATGAGGGGTCGGAGAATCGGCATCAACGGTGTGCTTGGCTATCAAATTGTATTTTAAGCTGGACGTGCTGCGATGGTAGTTCAGTTCGCGATGGCAATACATACAAATTACTTTGCTCTTGTCAATGCCACCATTAGGTAATTTTTTAAAAGTAAACTTGCCGTTCAAAATTGAATTTATATCCTTTTTACGGCTCGCCATGATGCTTCTCTTTCCCCGTTGTTGTTGCTTTTTTTTTTTTTTTTTTTTTCCTAACCAGCAATGTCAACGCAGACAAACTTTTCATCCATTACCGTGATTGGTCAAAACAAAAGTTTGGTAGACCACGCACAGGTTGTCATTGCCCAATCAGCTTTAAGTATTGTAATGAAAGCCTTGCATTTACCGCTGATCTGTATACACAGTGGCGAACTCCCATAAGTGAAAGCCAAATGATCTAGTTGCCAGGTGAAAGCTCCAAATGAGCTTTAATTGCGCGATAAAAAAAAATGACGCCGTTAAAAGGGGGTTGCGTTAACGCCGTTAAAAACGCGTTTAACTGACACCATTAATATATATATATATATATATATATAAGCTAGAGGCGTGGAGGTTTGCCCTGGAAAGGAGGGGAATGAAGGTTAGCCGTAGCAAGACGGAGTATCTGTGTGTGAATGAGAAGGACCCAAGTGGAAGAGTGAGGTTCCAGGGAGAAGAGACCAAGAAGGTGGAGGAGTTTAAGTATTTAGGGTCTACAGTCCAGAGCAATGGAGAGTGTGGAAAAGAAGTGAAGAAGCATGTGCAGGCAGGCTGGAACGGGTGGAGAAAAGTGTCAGGTGTGATGTGTGATAGAAGAGTTTCAGCTAAAATGAAAGGAAAGGTTTATAAAACTGTGGTTTTATAAACAGACAGGAGGCAGAGCTGGAGGTGGCAGAGATGAAGATGCTGAGATTCTCTTTGGGAGTGACCAGGTTGGATAGGATCAGGAATGAGTACATCAGAGGGACAGCACATGTTCGAAGCTTTGGAGATAAAGTCAGAGAGGCTAGACTTAGATGGTTTGGACATGTCCAGAGGAGAGACATACACACACATATATATATATATATATATATATATATATATATATATATATATATATATATATATATGTGTGTGTGTGTGTATGTGTATGTCTCCATTGCTCTGGACTGTAGACCCTAAATACTTAAACTCCTCCACCTTCTTGGTCTCTTCTCCCTGGAACCTCACTCTTCCACTTGGGTCCTTCTCATTCACACACACAGATACTCCGTCTTGCTACGGCTAACCTTCATTCCCCTCCTTTCCAGGGCAAACCTCCACGCCTCTAGCTTCTCCTCCACCTGTTCCCTGCTCTCACTACAGATCACTATGTCATCTGCAAACATCATAGTCCATGGGGATTCCTGTCTAACCTCATCTGTCATCCTGTCCATTACCATTGCGAACAAGAAGGGGCTCAGAGCTGATCCCTGATGTAGTCCCACCCCCACCTTGAACTCCTCCGTCACACCTACAGCACACCTCACCACTGTCTTACAGTCCTCATACATGTCCTGCACCACTTGAACATACTTCTCCGCCACTCCAGACTTCCTCATACAAAACCACAGTTCCTCTCTGGGCACCCTGTCATAAGCTTTCTCCAGGTCTACAAAGACACAATGCAGCTCCTTCTGACCTTCTCTGTACTTCTCAATCAACATCCTCAAAGCAAATACTGCATCTGTCGTACTTTTTTTTTTTTTTTGGCATGAAACCATGCTGCTGCTTCCACTACTCTTTCCCATAGTTTCATTGTGTGGCTCATCAGCTTTATTCCTCTGTAGTTGCCACAATTCTGCACGTCTCCCTTGTTCTTAAAAATGGGCAACAGCACACCCCTCCTCCATTCCTCAGGCATTTTCTCACTATCTAAGATCCAGTTGAGCAACCCAGTCAGAAATTCTACTGCTACCTCTCCTAGACACTTCCATACCTCCACAGGTATATCATCAGGACCGAGTGCCTTTCCACTCTTCATCCTCTTCAATGCCCTTCTCACTTCATCCTGACTAATCTTTGCTACTTCCTGGTCCAAAACAGTCACCCCCTCTACTCTTCGTTCTCTCTCATTTTCCTCATTCATCAACTCTTCAAAGTACTCTTTCCATCTTCCCATCACACCGCTGGCATCTGTCAACACGCTTCCATCCCTATCCTTTATTACCCTTGTAACAACTATGGCCTATGGGCCAGCCAACCCTCTAATTTTTTTTTTAAGTTTGCTTCTTCTAAAGCAAATTCTCTGCAGTTGCATAAATATTCCACTGCCCAGACAGGATCTAAGCTTGGTTAGCCCTGCAGGTGGTCACCCAACCACCAACAAAGCTCTTTTGAAGCCACTGACCAGGTGACCAAGGAATTTATGCGTCTGCCGAAGGAGTGTATTCAAGCCCGCCATCCCGGAGCCCGAACTGACACGACTCGGCTGAGTCGAAGAAAAACGGATCCCAGAAAGGCAGGCTCAGAGAAGGAAAACAATCACGGTTTATTCTTTGGATCAACCGAAGAAGCAAATCTTGCTCGCAGGCAAGATAACGCGGATCACAATAATCACTTGCACACAGCAAGGAACCCGAAGGTAACAGAAAACACTTGCAAAAGGCAAGGAACACGAAGTTAACAAAAAACACTTGCAAAAGGCAAGGAGCACGAATGTAAGACATAACACTTGCAACCGGCAAGGAACGCGAATGTAACATAAAACACTTGCAACGGCAAGGAACACGAATGTAACAAAAAACACTTGCAAAAGGCACGGACAGAATAACAAACACAAAACACTTGCACCCGGCAAGGACTACTCGAAATGGAATGCGGAAACAATCAAAAAAGCGGAGGAAACAACAGAAAGCGACGCGGATATACACACGTGAATACAGGGTAAATCGAGGACGAAAACAGATTCTATGACTTTACCAAAACTTGGAAACGCGGAGAACACTTGGACACACTAGTGAGCAAATAATAATCCGACGGCTTGCTGTGCTGCTCGGAGTCCTTTTAAAGTCTTGATTGTCAATGCGCTGCAGGTGCGGAGCTGGGGAACGCCCCCCTCGTTGCAGGCACTGAAAGCAAAAGCACAACAGGGCTGAGAACCGAACCATGACAGTACCCCCCCCTTAACGGACGCCCCTTGGCGGACCACCTGGCTTATCTGGATGAGCAGTATAGAAGGTGTCGAGCAAAGACGGGTCTAGGAGTGGGGGGACCCATTGCCGCTCCTCTGGTCCGTAACCTTCCCAGTCGACCAGGTACTGGAAGCCCCGGCCCCTGCGCCTAGAGTCCAAGATTTCTTTGACCGTGTAGACAGGATCCCCATCGACCACTCGGGGAGGAGGCGGCGCGGGTGCAGGCGGGTTCAGCGGGCTGGGAGTCTCTGGCTTGAGGAGGGAAACGTGGAACACTGGATGCACCTTGAGTGACGGTGGAAGACGGAGTTTCACAGTTACTGGGTTGATGACGGTGAGTATTTCGAAAGGTCCAATGTAGCGCGGACCCAACTTCTTCGAGCAACCTGCCAGACGCATGTCCCGGGATGAGAGCCAGACCTTGTCTCCTGGCCGGTAAGTGGGCTCTGGACGCCGCCGACGGTCCGCAATCTCCTTATTGCGGGCCGCTGAGCGGGATAGCGCCGCTCGGGTCTCCCGCCATACCTTGTGGGCCCGCCGGAGGTGATGTTGGATGGTGGGCAGTTCGATGGGGCCTTCTTGTGAAGGAAACAGAGGTGGCTGATAGCCGTATGCCGCCTTAAAGGGTGAGTGACCTGTCGCAGATGACGGCAGAGTGTTCGTGGCGTACTCGATCCAGGAGAGGTGTGAAGACCAGGATTCCGGGTTGTGCAGGCAAACACATCGTAGGGCAGCTTCAAGGTCCTGGTTGGCCCTCTCCGTCTGGCCGTTGGTTTGGGGATGATATCCAGACGACAAACTGACTGTGGCGCCCAACAACTTACAGAATTTCCTCCAGACCTGGGAGACGAATTGAGGACCCCGGTCGGACACCAAGTCCACCGGAATGCTGTGAAGACGGAAGACATGACGGACGAGGAGTTGAGCAGTCTCCCAGGATGATGGCAGTTTGGAGAGGGCAACAAAGTGAGTCAGCTTCGAAAACCGGTCAACCACTGTCATGATGACCGTGTTTCCCCTTGACCGGGGGAGACCGGTGATGAAGTCTAATGAGATGTGTGACCAAGGCCGCGCCGGGATGGGTAGCGGCCTTAACAGTCCCATCGGCAACTGGTGGGACGATTTCCCGCACGCACAAGCGATACATGCCTTGACGAATTCCGTGACGTCCTTTTTCATGTCGGCCCACCAAAACCGCTGGCCGATCAGGGCAAGAGTCCGGTTGATTCCTGGGTGACATGCCACTCGTGAGGTGTGACCCCACCGTAGGACCTCAGCCCGCACCGGGTCAGGAACAAACAGTTTCTCTGCCGGGCACTCCTCCGGCACAGCGATCCCTTCCTGGGCTTCAGTGACTCGTTTCTCGACCTCCCATCGAACTGCCCCCACGAAGCAATGTGCGGGTAGGACCGGTTCAGTTCCAGCCTCCGGCGTGGCCGCATCGTGGATCCGGGACAAAGCGTCTGGCTTCTGGTTCCGGGATCCCGGGCGGTAGTCCACGACAAAGTTGAACCTTGTGAACAGTAAGGCCCAACGTGCTTGCCGCGAGTTAAGTCTTTTGGCTGACCTAAGGTATGCCAGGTTTTTGTGGTCCGTCAACACCCTAAAGGGTTCCTTGGCGCCCTCCAGCCAGTGTCGCCACTCTTGAAGAGCCAAGACGATTGCCAGAAGTTCCCTATTCCCGACGTCATAGTTCGCCTCTGCGGGACTCAGTCGCCGGGAGAAGAAGGCGCAGGGATGGAGCTTCCCGTCTTCTGGCGACCGCTGGGACAGGACCGCCCCCACTCCTGAATCCGACGCGTCAACCTCGACCACAAAAGACAAATCTGTATTAGCGTGGATGAGCACTGGCGGGTTTACAAACTGCTGTTTCAATTTCAAAAATGCATCTTCGGCAACAGGTGACCACCTAAAGGGTACTTTACTTGACGTCAGTTTAGTAAGGGGGGCCGCCCGTAAACTATAGTCTTTGATAAAGCGACGATAAAAATTAGCGAATCCCAAAAATCGTTGCAGCTGTTTACGGGTCTTGGGAGTCGGCCACTCGACCACGGCTTGAGTCTTCACCGGATCCGCCCGTAGTTGCCCTCCCTCAATAATGAAACCCAGGAATTGCACAGACTTGGCGTGGAATTCGCACTTCTCTGCCTTCACATAGAGCCGGTTTTCTAATAGGCGCTGGAGGACCAGGCGGACATGTTGCCTATGCTCATGAATATCGCGTGAGAAGATCAGGATATCATCGAGGTAAACAAAGCAAAAAGTGTTCAACATGTCCCTAAGGACGTCATTAATTAAACATTGAAATACTGCTGGGGCGTTTGTCAGACCAAAGGGCATAACGCAATATTCAAAGTGTCCGAGTGATGTCTTAAAAGCAGTCTTCCACTCGTACCCTTCCCGTATTCTCACCAAATGATAGGCGCTTCGCAGGTCTAGCTTAGTAAAAAGTCGGGCCGACTGTAATGGAGCGAACGCTGAGTCAAGCAAGGGAAGGGGATATTTATTCTTAACAGTGATATCATTCAAACCACGATAGTCGACGCAAGGGCGGAGTGTCTTATCCTTTTTCTCGATAAAGAAAAATCCAGCTCCTACGGGAGACTTGGACGGGCGTATCTGACCAGACGCTAGCGACTCAGTAATATACTCCCGTAAAGCGTCTTGCTCCGGCTGGGACACCTGATATAAACGTGAACCCGGCAATGGTGCACCGGGAATCAGGTCAATCGCACAATCATACGGACGATGGGGCGGCAATGCTCGTGCACGATCTTTACTAAAGACCTTACTTAAATCATGATACTCCTCGGGAACGTTATCTAGACATACCGGTTCTGGAGTTAAACTAGCTTGCACCGATGTAGTCCCTCCTGCCGACATCAGACAGTGGGCATGGCAGAAGGGACTCCAGTTCTCTAAAGCCGGCTTCTCCCAATCTATATCCGGATTATGCGTTCTTAGCCATGGAAGGCCCAACACTAGGGGCGCAGAACGGCATAATAAAAAACCTCCTTCTCTCCTCATGATTTCCCGAGAGTTTCAAGTTAAGAGGACCGGTAGACAGTCGTACCTCCGCCAGTAGGCGCCCGTTGAGGTCGAAAACCTTTTTGACCTTTTCTAAGGTCTCTACCGGGCTTCCTAACGCTTCTACCACACACGGGTCTATAAAGCAATCATCTGCCCCGGAATCGATCAACGCACTCACCCTAACACTCAACCCGTATCCAGACAGCTCCCCCGACAACTCTAGCCGTTTCTCACTGAGAGAAGACCCCGACGGCGGGCATGGTTCGGTTCCCCCCGGTTCATGCTTACCCGGATTTGCCTCCTTCTCAGACTTCAGGGGCACATCGGCACGGCCCCCCAGTCGAGCGGTCGGTCGCGTCTTGCGGGAAGGTCGCGCTGGACACGACGCCACTCGATGCCCCGGTTGACCGCAGTACAGGCAGGCACCAGCGAGCCACCGGCGACGACGCTCCTCTGGGTGCAGGCATCCACCACCCATTTGCATGGGCTCCCCTCCATTGTCTGAAGGTCCAGGAAGGGTGCGTGCCTCAGCGACGTTGTTGAGGGAGAGTCTGGACATGTCCTCGTTTACGGCTGCTCCACGCCGCTCAACCGCACGCTCTCGGCCCCGTTCCCGTATCCGATTATCCAAACGGATCGTTAGTTCAATGAGTCCCTCTAAAGAGCTCGTGTCGTCACGGACTGCCAGTTCATCCTTGAGTTGTGTATTCAATCCCCGACGAAAGACACTCCGCAACGCACAGTCTCCAAACCCGCTCTCGGCGGCCAGAATACGAAACTCGATTGAATAATCAGCGACCGATCTCGTCCCCTGTACTAAGTCTAGCAACCGACCCCCGGCCTCTCTCCCCCTAACCGGATGATCGAACACGCGTTCAAATTCACTAACAAAATTGGGAAAAGAAGACCGAAGGTCTGGTCGCGCGTTGCTCACCACCATAGCCCAGGTAGCGGCTTGACCAGTCAGGAGGCTCATAACGAATCCCGACCCGTTGTTCCTGACTGGCCAATGCCCGTCTCACCTTTTCCGAGTCTGCGGGATCCAAGGTCGGATTATCCTGACACGACTCGGCTGAGTCGAAGAAAAACGGATCCCAGAAAGGCAGGCTCAGAGAAGGAAAACAATCACGGTTTATTCTTTGGATCAACCGAAGAAGCAAATCTTGCTCGCAGGCAAGATAACGCGGATCACAATAATCACTTGCACACAGCAAGGAACCCGAAGGTAACAGAAAACACTTGCAAAAGGCAAGGAACACGAAGTTAACAAAAAACACTTGCAAAAGGCAAGGAGCACGAATGTAAGACATAACACTTGCAACCGGCAAGGAACGCGAATGTAACATAAAACACTTGCAACGGCAAGGAACACGAATGTAACAAAAAACACTTGCAAAAGGCAAGGACAGAATAACAAACACAAAACACTTGCACCCGGCAAGGACTACTCGAAATGGAATGCGGAAACAATCAAAAAAGCGGAGGAAACAACAGAAAGCGACGCGGATATACACACGTGAATACAGGGTAAATCGAGGACGAAAACAGATTCTATGACTTTACCAAAACTTGGAAACGCGGAGAACACTTGGACACACTAGTGAGCAAATAATAATCCGACGGCTTGCTGTGCTGCTCGGAGTCCTTTTATAAAGTCTTGATTGTCAATGCGCTGCAGGTGCGGAGCTGTCACAAGTTAGTTTATGATGCATTAATTACGATGTGTGTTAAACGGGTTGTGTGGGAAAACTGATTTGCCAGACTGACCAAATTTAATGCCAAATTATTAATCCCTTTAATAATTTGTTTGTTTGTTTTTTAAGTCTGCGTGAGCGAACAGAAAGGGTGTGCCACCCCCTACTGAAGCCCCGCCCATAGACTTTAAAAAGACGAGGGGACCCCCTCGCTCTCTCTCTTCCAACTTCGATCTTCCGATGCCTCTTCCCGATCGCTCTTTACCTGCAAGTTTCCCAGCCTGCTCCAGCTCTTTGTTCCAAGAAACTTGCCAACCACGTGGCCTTTTTTTTCTGGCAGCAACCGTTTCCACGGGAGCAGCCACTCGCTCCACGCCACGCCAAAGCAGGTGCAAACTGCAACGCTGACCCCAAAGACTCTTTTACTCCTTTTTTCTTTTTTTTTCTTCACCATCGGTGATTGCCCGCCAGCGGCGACCTTCGCGGCCCCGGGGTACGCTTGCAACGTACCGCCGGACTCAAGGTTGTGCACCTAAGCCGCTCAGCACCTCACCTGCTATTCGGTGGCGCCCCGCCGTGGTGCTAGCTCACCTCCAACGGCTGGCCTTCCCCGTACGCAGGCGCGTAGCGGACCGAGCTCCAACACCTGGAGTCGGACAGCTGTCCGGCAGAACCAACCTTGCCGGAGAATCAACCTCGCTGAGTCGCCGACCAATCAAGGGACGAGCCGCGCAACTACGTCAGCCCCCGAGCGGCTTCCCTTGCTCACCTGTGGAATACCCCCTTTTGATTTTCTTGCCTTTTGGAACGAACATTGACTATTTTTCCCCCTTTTTTTTACAAGACCTTTCTGCTCATTCGACGCAAACGATGCTCGTAAGTGTGCGTTTGATTCCCAAATTGGTACCACTGCGTGCAACTTACGTTTGAAACATATCACAGATCTGGCAGGTCAAATTTCTCTTTTCCCTGTTTCCTTATTCATTCGCATTCCTTCCTTATTTTCATTAGCTTTATTTTATTTCTTTTCTTCTGACGGTAGAATAGTTAGATAGGCAGTGTTTTGATTCTGTCGTGTAGCAATCGTGAATAAATGTATGTTTGATTAACTCTATTCCGCCTAAGTCATCTGTGTTTCCGAGTGGATTATTATTCTTTTGTTAGTACAACGAACCACTGAATATCGAGTGTGGCGACTTTAGATTATAAATGACTGATGAAGGAAGGATTTTGGTCGTTGTTTGCTCCTGTTAACCCAAAGCAAAACCAACGTGGTGCCCCTAGAGGTTATCGAGGTAAATATAATTTACCTCTGTAACGTCCAGATTACTAATTCGTCCAAAAGACGACCCAATTATCGCTACACCCTAACCTGCTGCACATCCTTCCCATCTCTATCTCTTTGCCTTGCCAACCTGTATAGATCAGTCTCTCCCTCCTTACTGTCCAACCTAGCATACAAGTCATCGTAAGCCTCTTGTTTGGCCTTTGCCACTTCTACTTTCACCTTACGCTGTATTTCCCTGTACTCCTTTCTACTTTCTTCAGTCTTCTCAGTGTCCCACTTCTTCTTAGCTAACCTCTTTCTCTGTATCCACTTCTGCACCTGATCATTCCACCACCAAGTCTCCTCATCTCCTTTCCTTCCAGATGACACACCAAGGACTGTCCTACTTGTCTGCCTGATTAAATTTGAAATTTGCTGTAGTTGTCCAGTCATCTGGGAGCACATCCTCACCACCCAGAGCCTTTCTCAACTCCTTTCTGAAAGTCATTCAACACTCTTCCTTTTTCAGCTTCCACCATTTCGTCCTTGGCTCTGCCCTTGGCCTCTTTGTCTTCCTCACCACCAGAGTCATCCTACACACAACCATCCTATGCTGTCTGACTACACTCTCACCTACCACTACTATGCAGTCGCTGATCTCCTTCAAATTACACCGTCTACACAAGATGTAGTCTACCTGTGTACTTCTACCCCCACTCTTGTAGGTCACCCTATGTTCCTGCCTCTTGTGGATTAAAATATTCACGACAGCCATTTCCATCATTTTTTCCAAAGTCTGTCCTTCTGTGTTCCTCTCCTGGATACCAAACCTGCCCATCACCTCCCCCTCTCCTCTGTTTCCTGCACCAACATGTCCATTGAAGTCTGCACCAATGACAACTCTCTCACTTCTAGGGATGCTCTGCATCATTTCATCAAGTTCCAACCAAAAGTTCTCCTTCTCCTCCAGCTCACATCCTACCTGTGGTGCATACCCACTAACAACGTTGATCATCACACCTTCGATTCCTAACTTCAGGCTCATGACCCTATCTGACACTCTTTTTACCTCCAGGACGTTCTTAACAAACTCCTCCTTCACGATAATTCCTACTCCATTTCTCTTCCTATTAAAACCATGATAAAACAATTTGAAACCAGCTCCTAAACTTCTAGCTTTGCTCCCTTTCCACCTGGTCTCCTGAACACACAGTATGTCCACCTTCCTCCTCTGCATCATGTCAACCAGCTTCCTACCTTTTCCTGTCATACTCCCAACATTCAAAGTCCCTACTCTAAGTCCTAGACTAGTGGTGTTCCTCTTCTCTTTCTTCCTACGAACACACCTTCCTCCTCTCCTCCTTCGACCAACAGTAGTCCAATTTCCACCGGCACCCTGTAGGCCAACAGCACCGATGGCGGTCGTTGTTAACCCGGGCCCCGACCGATCCGGTATAGAAGTCATATATTTGATTCGCATGTTTGTTTTGGCCAAAGTTTTACGTCGGATGCCCTTCCTGACACAACCCTCTGTATTTATCCGGGCTTGGGACCGGCATACAAGAAGACACTGGCTTGTGCCCCCTCGCGGCTACATTATGTATATATATATATATATATATATATATATATATATATATATATATATATATATATATATATATATATATATATATATATATATAGCCATTTGTAGGCTAAGGCTAGTCTAGTCTGTGGTCATTGGTTTTATTCATTGTGCAGTAAATCTTATTTCAAAAGATCGGCTACATACAGGTGAGGCAATTTCCATTATTTTTTTGTAATTTTACGTAATGTATGTATGATAATTGAAATTGGCCAGTAATGATCAAAACCAAATAATTTATTTACAACATAAAGTTAACAGTGTTGTTCTTAGTTAAGTGTAAAACAAAAACAAAAAACAAAGTCACAGAGGGTGCATGCCATCTAGTGACTGTTTTTTGTTACAATAGTGTGCTGTGCATTAGTCTTAAAATAATGTACAACAACAACAAAAATATATAATTACAATTGTATCCAAACTTAGTTATGGAACAAATACAGCCTGAACAAACTATATCCCAACAGTTACACAATTAAGAAACAAAACAAGTAATTTGGACTTTTTATCCCCTGAGAATTACAACTGCCCTTTTTACTTTCTTCGTTCAAGTTTTTCTATAATTAAGATACGTTATGCGTCATATTTAGTTTCAGCAGAGTGCACGATTCAAAAATAACAATGTGCAACGAAACAAAAATAAATAAATAAAGATACCTGTCATGTCCAAAGTCAGAACAATAAGAAGCTATATCCTTACAGTTGAGCATAAAAAAATGGGTAGCTTGGACTTTTCATGCATGGAGGGCAACACTGGTTGAAAGATGCGACCTGCTAGGTATAATGTAGCGTGGTTCAAGTACACTAATTAAATGTTTGAATCCAGCATTTTCCACCGCCAAATAAGGCTGCAGGTCTGCTGCTATAAATAAACCTATGGCGTAAGTTATAGTTTTCGCGCGAGCTGAAGTGTGTGGAAATTTCAGTGTAAATGAGGATGAAATGGTTGGACCGTTTTTTCCCACTTCTAGTTGAACTTGACAAATCTAAATCTTTGTGATGCCTGCGTCTATGTACTGTCATGTTTGCAGTGTTTCCCGTGGCCGGGTACGGTACGCGCACATAGCATAAATTGCAAACTGTGGTCTTTTTGTCAACAACTCACCGGGAACGCAAAATGTTTCCAAACTGGTGACTTGAGAGAAGCGGGAGCGGCATGAAGCTCCATTGCTGCGTCTCCTTTGTCCGTGCTTGCCATGACTGCAAGACAGGTCAGCAAACAAGTGCCGTCTCATTTGCTTTCCTGGGAGATGGGGGTGGCACGGGGAGAGGGGGGATCGCGTGTCCTCTCTTTTATTTCGATGCTCGAAATCGTAACTTCGATCGATTTCGAGAAAAAAACGAAATCGTGACACCCTTAATATGTATGTTGTGCTGCTGGGAAATGAAAATAGAGTCATCAAGGAGGCTATGTGTGCAAAAGATACATTTTCGCGTCAGAACTTATTTTGCTGACATACAGATGCTTTTGCTTGAGCAGGTCACAAATATATGAATTCACTTGTGTGTAGTGTGTTTACATATTTTTATTGATAAAGATTATTTATTTACTTTCCATTCCTTCTAAACCTCTTCTTCCATCATTTACAGACTCATCCTGCTGCCAGTGTTCTACCCTTGAAGGACAACTTCACATTTGATGACTATAGGTTAGTGTGTGACTTGTGCCTGTTTTTGTGTTATTGCTTGGTCATAACCTGGAAGTAGCCATATTGATAACTGTGATTCACGCAAGGGAGTTCTCCACAATATCAATGTGGGACTGCTGCACGGTGATTTGCTCGGGAATGGCGCCACATTCTGTGCTAGTGTTTCACGGGATACTGGTACCAGAACCGTACCTTGATGTGTTGGCGTTAAAAATAGCTCTGTATCAATTTATTTATTTATTTTTTTGCATCGGTATTGAAAAAAATGTATACAGCTTGACAATTCTGTTTTTTAAAGGCATGGTACACATACACGCATGGTCCCCTGTCTACTGCTATTAGGCCAGGGGTGTCCAAACTTTTTCATTTGAGGGCCACATACAGAAAATCAGAAGGACGCAAGGGCCACGTAATGTTGTGAAGATAAATGGTGTTTAGTCCTAAAAATTGTACAAATAATTTATTTGTGCTTTTGCATATATGTAAAAATGCTACAGTATATAAACTAGGGATGGGTACCGAAGACGGTACTTTTGTGGTAAGTATCGATTGGGATCGGTACTTCCGAGCATCGATTCACGTAAAATAAATCGGTGCCATGTTTCGATACTGAAGCACGTCGTTTTAAGTTGTGATTGTGCGTGAGTATGTGAGTTGACTATTTTCCATGGTGCACTTGAACGCAATATTATATGCAAATTGCGCACCCGGCATGCTGACGTCCCCCACTCGCGGGAAACTAGCCGGTCTGGAGCCGCGTGGTCGGTTGGCGGAAGCGACTGGCCCCGGTGGCAGCTCAGCTGAGAGACCGACTGCCCAACCCGCGGTTGCCACCGCTTCTTCCTCGGTCCACAGCGCAGTATTCACTCACCCGGGGCCAGGCCGGGCTGCTGCCGGTAGAGGGACGCCAACATTTCCGGGTTTGGCAACGAGCGAGACTTTTGTGCCTCCCGCCAAACAAATACATACAGTTTATAAAGGAGGAGGAAACCCTGTGCACCCGGCGGAAGTTGGAAATGTCCACTTCGCCGGATTCAGCGCACGGCTGGGAGGAAGGTGTTGGCGACCCCACCGAATAGAATCATGACAGAAGGTAAACGGCTTCACCATCGTTAAGGTATATAGACATTGTAATTTGGATGTACAGTAGGCTACTACTCTTGACTATATTTACAATCGCGAAAGCTTATGGCCAAAATGTAGCGATCATTACAGACCACGTCGGGTGCAGTCAAATGATTAATTTGAACACAATTATTCTCTTTGTTCACATCATTTCCCCTTCCAACTGTTATTTTTTTTTTTTACTATATTGAGTGAAAAGTGAGATGGAACTTCACTCATAGCGCGGCGTGTGGCAGCCTTTATGTTCTAGAAAAATATCTACACAAATAACGAAAACATCAATTATTAATTTATATATTTACTGTTTAACTTCTTGTGTTATTCATTGCATAGAACTTTGCTTTCCACTTTTTTTTGTAATAATAATTTATCCAACAGTGGACCAGCTCTACACCCTCAGCAGGATCCTTGAGGGTGCGTGGGAGTTCGCTCAACCAGTCCACATGTGTTTTGTGGATTTGGAGAAGGCGTTGGACTGTGTCCCTCTGGGAGTCCTGTGGGGGGTGCTTCGGGAGTACGGGGTACCGGGCCCTCTGATACGGGCGGTTCGGTCCCTGTACGACCGTTGCCAGAGTTTGGGCCACATTGCCGGCAGTAAGTCGGATTCGTTTCCGGTGAGGGTTGGACTCCGCCAAGGTTGCCCTTTGTCACTGATTCTGTTCATAACTCTTATGGACAGAATTTCTAGGCGCAGCCGAGGCGTTGAGGGGTTCCGGTTTGGTGGCCTCAGCATTGCATCTCTGCTATTTGCAGATGATGTGGTGCTGTTGGCTTCATCAAGCCGGGGCCTCCAACTCTCAATGGAGCGGTTCGCAGCCGAGTGTGAAGCGGTTGGGATGGGGATCAGCACCTCCAAATCCGAGACCATGGTCCTCCGTCGGCAAAGGGTGGAGTGTCGTCTTCAGGTCGGGGATGAGATCCTGCCCCAAGTGGAGGAGTTCAAGTATCTTGGGGTCTTGTTCACGAGTGAGGGTAGGATGGAGCGGGAGATCGACAGGCGGATCGGAGCAGCATCTGCAGTGATGCGGACTCTGTATCGGTCCGTCGTGGTAAAGAAAGAGCTGAGCCAAAAGGCAAAGCTCTCGATTTACCGGTCGATCTACGTTCCGACCCTCACCTATGGTCACGAGCTGTGGGTCGTGACCGAAAGAACGAGATCCCGGATACAAGCGGCCGAAATGAGTTTCCTCCGCAGGGTGTCCGGGCTCTCCCTTAGAGATAGGGTGAGAAGCTCAGTCATCCGGGAGGGGCTCAGAGTTGAGCCGCTGCTCCTCCGCGTTGAGAGGAGCCAGTTGAGGTGGCTCGGGCATCTGGTTCGGATGCCTCCTGGTCGCCTCCCTGGGGAGGTGTTCCGGGCATGTCCCACCGGTAGGAGGCCTCGGGGACGACCCAGGACACGCTGGAGAGACTATGTCTCTCGGCTGGCCTGGGAACGCCTTGGGATCCCACCGGAGGAGCTGGTTGAAGTGGCTGGGGAGAGGGAAGTCTGAGTTTCCCTCCTGAAGCTGCTCCCCCCGCGACCCGACCCCGGATAAGCGAAAGAAGATGGATGGATGGAGTTATACTTAAGTAATTGTAGAATGTTATACATTTTTTACTATTCCTCTCTGGCTCATTTGTTTTACATTTTTGTTATTTGTCAAAGTTTATATATTTAAAAGTAATTGTTAAATTGATTAGACAAAAAATACTGTTACATAATGATGAACATTTATTACATCCAAATAAATAAATACAATTGGAAAAAAAATAATAAAATAAACTACAGTTGCGAGCAGCTATAAAGGGCCCTCGCAGCCCGTGCCACGTTGGGGTACTTGCACGTTGGGGGACTGGCACGTTGGGGTACTGTTACATTAAAAGCAGAATTTCTTGGAAAATGGCATGATTAACCTTTACATGTGGATTTTCTTTGTCAGGTGTGATGAATGTGTCAAGGTCAATGGGTTTTGGTGAATGTTAAGATCTGCAAAAATCAGCATCCTTTTTTATTTTTAGGCAATAAGTTGCCCTGATTGGTATTTTTTGTAAAAGTATATATACCCAATCATCGCTCGTACTCATTGCACAATCTTGCTTTTATTGTCCATAGAGGCTATCAAAATTAAATCAAACTAAATAAAAAAGTATGCATGTTTGGATAGATCTGATGCCAGTGAACATTTTGAGTGGTGGAAACTAAAAGAATATTCATAAATGACTTGGTTATCACACTTAAATGAGTTTATAATTTTTGTAAAAATACCGTAAGTGAGGCATTTTTTTTTTTATGCCTCAAGGACTAGGTGGCGCTGTATATAAAATGGAATGTTGTCATAGAGATACCTTCAGGCCTTGACTATAAACATACATGTCAAGTTTGGGATTTTTTGGAGCATGTGCCGGGGAGTTATTAAGCATATCCTTTTTCATTGCAAAACACAAATTTTGATTCCCCGCCCTCATCATATAGTATTTCATATAGTATTTTCCCCCTGTTGTTGGCTCAGGTCTTGACATGGTCCAGGTCAAGTCTGAAGTCAGTCGGATGAAACGTGTAGGAGAAGTGGGCAAAAGTATGCCCCCTGTAAATGTGCAAAAATCGTTAAAAATGGGACATTCAAAAATTCGTAGCTCACTTCCTGTTCATTTTAGCATATGGGTCCAATAGACTTTTATTGTAGGTCTTCGGCTCCCTCATACATCTAAAAATATTCGTAGATCTTGCTTAAACGTACAACCGGGCCTGCTTCGTTAAAAAATTCTAGTGGGCGCTATTGAGTCATTTTTGGAAAAATAGCACATTCCATGATAAATTATTGCTCATTTTGCCAGACCAGATGAGTGTGCCAAGTTTCATGTGTTTATGTGCTAGTTTAGACCCTCAAAATTGGCGTTGTTTTCTTGGCGAACAGTGCTTAGCCACGCCCACAGAGATTCACGAATACTCACAAACTTCATGTTGTGACATCATCAGCTTTTATTGTCACGAGAAATCTTCAGATTTTGCGGCACCGTAACGGCCACGCCCTTTGGCGAAAAGTTACAATATTCGGTATTGGGCTCCTTCATACACCTAAAAATTTCCGAAGATCTTGCTTTAACCTTGCTAACTAGATTCCCGAGCCACCTCAGCTGGCTCCTCTCAACGCGGAGGAGCAGTGGCTCGACACTGAGTCCCTCCCGGATGACCGAGCTTCTCACCCTATCTCTAAGGGAGAGCCCGGACACCCTGCGGAAGAAACTCATTTCGGCCGCTTGTATCCGGGATCTTGTTCTTTCGGTCACGACCCACAGCTCGTGACCATAGGTGAGGGTCGGAACGTAGATCGACCGGTAAATCGAGAGCTTTGCCTTTTGGCTCAGCTCTTTCTTTACCACGACGGACCGATACAGAGTCCGCATCACTGCAGATGCTGCTCCGATCCGCCTGTCGATCTCCTGCTCCATCCTACCCTCACTCGTGAACAAGACCCCAACATACTTGAACTCCTCCACTTGGGGCAGGATCTCATCCCCGACCTGGAGAGGACACGCGACCCTTTTCCGACTGAGGACCATGGTCTCGGATTTGGAGGTGCTGATTTTCATCCCAAGCGCTTCACACTCGGCTGCGAACCGCTCCAGTGAGAGTTGGGGCTTGATGAAGCCAACAGCACCACATCATCTGCAAAAAGCAGAGATGCAATGCTGAGGCCACCAAACTGGAACCCCTCAACGCCTCAGCTGCACCTAGAAATTCTGTCCATAAAAATTATGAACAGAATCGGTGACAAAGGGCAGCCTTGGCGGAGTCCAACCCTCACTGGAAACGAATCCGACTTACTCCAATGCGGACCAAACTGGCAACGGCCGTACAGGGACCGAACAGCCCGTATCAGGGGGGCCGGTACACCGTACTCCCGAAGCACCCCCCACAGGACTCCCCGAGGGACACGATCGAACGCCTTCTCCAAATCCACAAAACACGTGAACAGGTTGAGCGAACTCCCGCGCACCCTCGAGGATCTTGCTGAGGGTGTAGAGCTGGACCACTGTTCCACGGCCAGGACAAAAACCACACTGCTCCTCCTGAATCCGAGATTTGACTTCCCCACGGACCCTCCTCTCCAATACCCCTGAATAGACCTTACCAGGGAGGCTGAGGAGTGTGATACCCCTGTAGTTGGAACACACCTTCCGGTCCCCCTTCTTAAAAATGGGGGACCACCAACCCGGTCTGCCAATCCAGAGGCACTGTCCCCGATGTCCATGCGATGTTGTAGAGGCGTGTCAACCACGACAGCCCCCCAACATTCAGAGTCTTTAGGAACTCCGGGCGGATCTCATCCACCCCCGGGGGCCTGCAACCGAGGAGCTTTCCAACCACTTCGGTGACTTCGACCCCAGAAATAGGAGAGCCCACCTCAGAGTCCCCAGACTCTGCTTCCTCAAAGGAAGACGTGTCGGTGGAATTGAGGAGGTCTTCGAAGTATTCCCCCCACCGATTCACGACGTCCCGAGTCGAGGTCAGCAGCACCCCATCTCCACTATACACAGTGTTAATGGTGTACTGATTTCCTCTCCTGCGACGCCGGATTGTGGACCAGAATTTCCTCGAAGCCGTCCGGAAGTCGTTTTCCATGGCCTCACCAAACTCCTCCCATGTCCGAGTTTTTGCCTCAGCAACCGCCGAAGCCGCGTTCCGCTTGGCCAGCCGGTACCTGTCAGCTGTATCCGGAGTCCCACAGGCCAAAAAGACCCGATAGGACTCCTTCTTCAGTTTGACGGCATCCCTTACCGCTGGTGTCCACCAGCGGGTTCGAGGATTCCCGCCGCGACAGGCACCGACCACCTTACGGCCACAGCTCCGATCGGCCGCCTCAACAATGGAGGCGCGGAACATGGCCCATTCGGACTCAATGTCCGCCGCCTCCCCCGGGATAAGGGAGAAGCTCTGCCGGAGGTGGGCGTTGAAACTCTTTCTGACAGGGGATTCCGCCAGACGTTCCCAGCAGACCCTCACAATACGTTTGGGTCTGCCAGGTCGGACTGGCATCTTCCCCCGCCATTGGAGCCAACACACCACCAGGTGGTGATCAGTTGACAGCTTCGCCCCTCTCTTCACCCGAGTGTCCAAAACATGCGGCCGCAAATCCGATGACACGACTACAAAGTCGATCATTGGGTGTCCTGGTGCCAAGTGCACATATGGACACCCTTATGCTTGCACCCATATGCACATGGTGTTCGTTATGGACAGTCAGTGACGAGCACAGAAGTCCAATAACAGAACACTGCTCGGGTTCCGATCGGGGAGACCGTTCCTCCCATCACGCCCCTCCGGGTCTCACTGTCATTGCCCACGTGAGCGTTGAAGTCCCCCAGCAGGACGAGGGAGTCCCCAGGGCGAGCACTCTCCAGCACACCCTCCAAGGACTCCAAAAAGGGTGGGTACTCTGAACTGCTGTTTGGTGCATATGCACAAACAACAGTCAGTACCCGTCCCCCCCACCCGAAGGCGGAGGGAGGCTACCCTCTCGGCTACCGGGGTGAACCCCAACGTACAGGCGCTGAGCCGGGGGGCAATAAGTATGCCCACACCTGCTCTGCGCCTCTCACCGTGGGCAACTCCAGAGTAGAAGAGAGTCCAACTCTTCTCAAGAGGACTGGTACCAGAGCCCAAGCTGTGTGTGGAGGCGAGTCCGACTAGGTCTAGTCGGAACTTCTCGGCCTCACACACCAGCTCGGGCTCCTTCCCTGCCAGAGAGGTGACATTCCATGTCCCGAGAGCCTGCTTCTGTAGCCGGGGATCGGTCCGCCTTTGGCTGCCACCCAGCCTACTCTGCACCCGACCCCTTTGGCCCCTCCCACCAGTGGTGAGCCCGTGGGAAGGGGGACCCACGTTGCCTCTTCGAGCTGTGCCCAGCCGGGCCCCATGGGTGCAGGCCCGGCCACCAGGCGCTCGCCAACGAGCCCCACCTCCAGGCCTGGCTCCAGAGGGGGGCCCCGGTGACCCGCGTCCGGGCAAGGGAAACATACTTCTAATAATTTTAATCACCATAAGGGGTCGTGAGCCGTGCTTAATCTGGCCCCTCACCTAGGACCTTTTTGCCATGAGTGACCCTGCCAGTGGCATAAACCCCAGACACCATAGCTCCTAGGATCATTGGGACACGCAATATCATATCATATCATATATTATATCAAAGGCCGAAACCCTCATCTGAGCAAATATGAGGTAGGTGCAGTTTGTGGTTGCAGAAAAACATTGAAGAAAAATGGTAAGAAAAAAAATTGCCAGTAGGTGGCGCTATCAGTAAGATGAAATATAAGTTCGTAGATGTCTTAAGGGCTGGACTCTCATCAAATGTGTGAAGTTTTGAAAAGATAGGATCATCTGGGTCAAGTCAAAGCAGCTTTTATTGCCACGAAAAATTACCAGACTTTGCGGCACCGTAGCGGCAACACCCTTTGGCGAAAAGTTACAATATTCGGTGTGGGGCATGATCAACATCTTAAGGCTTTTCTGACCAATTTTCAACTGGATCCCTTCAATGAGCTCGGCACAGTAGCTGAAAACGTAAAGTATGACATTTATTGTTACCACTAGGTGGCGCTCTATGTATAACCAAATTTTATCATATAGATGTTTTCAGGCCGTGACTATTAAATTGCATGAGAAGTTTGAGATTTTTTTAAGCTTGAACATGGGAGTTATTAACTCTTTGACTGCCAGCCATTTTCGGAAAAGGTAACCCCATATTGCCAGCTGATTTACAGAATTTTACCGATCTTTCAAGCTCCACAGAAAATGTTGTGTTAGGACTATGGAAAGGCGGATACTACCAAATGTAAGATTGAAGTCTCATCTTTCATGTAAAAAAAAAGTTTGTTTCTACCTTATTCGGATCTTCAGTAATCAACAATAGAAAACAGCTTCGTTTCACCCAAATCCTCTATTTTCTTCCAAAATACGGAGAAATCAAGCTTTTTGTGAAACGATGTTATTTCATGCACTCTAGTGAATTTGGCACTTTTTTTTTTTGCATGAGTGATTCTACAAACACCTAAACTTCGATAAAACACTACCCCAACAATAAAAAATGTTTTTTGATTGCAAAATAACAGTTTATTTACATGCAACAGTAGCAATCCGAACAAACAATTTGGAAAACTCTTTGCAAACTATTTACACGTGTGCAACAGTTTTTGTCAGTCTCCTTCTGCATGGACTGATTTGCGTAGAGGTTGGTATGATGAACGATGTGCTGGAGAAGTTCATCCGTGATGAAGAGCTCCAGGATGTCAGCTGGCAGGTGGGAATTCAGCTCTGCTGCAGCATCCCTTGGTCCTGGTTTTGCAGCAAAGGGGAAGATGGTTGGCTGCCAGCCGAATTCATCAACTTCAAGCCAGCCAGAATCTTTGGGATCTGCAAATATACATTTCAATATCATAT
The DNA here is from genome assembly GCF_051991245.1 of Festucalex cinctus. Lineage (NCBI taxonomy): Eukaryota > Metazoa > Chordata > Actinopteri > Syngnathiformes > Syngnathidae > Festucalex > Festucalex cinctus. The sequence goes on along the minus strand of NC_135422.1, from coordinate 24,229,880 downwards.
TATTTTAGAGCAGTGTGATGCAATGTGTGTGTGTGTGTGTGCATATGTTTACCTTTTTTTCTTGGGTGTATTGGTTGATGCACATTCTGTAAATTATAGAAGACGTTTACCATAAAATATTTTATTAGTGCTGTGGAGAATCTTTTCTTTTTACCTTTGTTCTGCTCACTGTGAGAAGGGTCACTTTGGGCCCTATGAGTAGGAGCTGAAAGAAACATATACAATTACAATACAATCGAAAGACTTTCCTTTTATTGTTGCGGTGTATTGAAAACGTTTTTTTTTTTTTACCTTTCTTTGTCGTAGAACCAGCGGTCGGACGTTGCTGTGAGCACGATCTATAAAATATACATTCACGTTTGTATAGGTAATAGATGTTTTAGTGTATATCAGCACATTTACACACGCTGCTAGCAGATCGCCCGAAAAGGAAAGTAATCTTACTAGCAATCTCTTAGCATGTTAGCGCTTACCTTCACGTTCTTTGGAAGACTGTCCAAGACTGTCTTGCATCGGACCCATAGTAGTCGTCATCGTCCGATGAAATGTCATCTGTGCAGACGTGCTCGGTTGTGCACCACTTTTCTCCGGTGTTAGCATCGCTAGCCGGTGGGGCCTTAGGACGTGGTCGAAACGGCCGCGTCACCGCTTCTACTATGACTTAACCCCGTCATCACTGTGCTCTTGAGCACTGGTCGATGCTTTTGAGCTTTGAAAATAAGGATCAAGCGTGAGCTGCTTGCCATCTGTAGCCTTTTTTGACTCCCTTAGCCAAGTTAGCCATTCTCTCCCCCTCAACACTCTAGCTCAGCCTCTCTTCTTCTACTGTTGTCTCCTACCCGATCTTGTCCAAAAGACTCATCACAGCCATCTAGTGGCCAGGAATACCCATTATAGTAACCCGATCGGCTTGATACATGGAGCACAGCTCCCCAAGGCTTTCCTCTACCCGTTTCCATAAAAAAACATAGTAGACGTCAATTGACGTCTATGGCGGCCTATCCTAGGATTATACTGAACGTTTTTAAACGTTTATGGCAGTCAAAGAGTTAAGCATTTGCTCTTTCTGGACAAATGAAATTTTAAAGGCGATACTTGATGCCCCGCCCCGTCATATAGTATTCCGAAAAGTCAAGATTTTTTTGCCCAATTGTTGTCTCAGGTCTTGAGATGATACATGGCAAGTTTGAAGTGAATTGTTTGCAATGGGGGAAAAAGCATGACCACAGTAAATGTGCCAAAATGGGCCAAAATTGCACATTCAAAATTTCGTAGCTCACTTCCTGTAAATTTTAGGAAATGGCTTCCACTGACTTTTTTGTGCGTCTCGGGGTGCTACACGTGCCTGCCAATTTTCGTAGCTCTAAGTCAAACGGGCCGGGATTGGTTTTTATTTTTCTACGCTAGGGGGCGCTATAGAGTCGCGTTGTTATGACAACTTTATAATATCAAATTTTTCGCCGGGCCCGAAGAGATTGCAAAGTTTGTTGAGTTTTCGCAAATGTTTCGGCCCTCAAAAATGCGATCATTTGCGGAGAAGAAGAAGAAGAAGAAGAAGAAGAAGAAGAAGAAGAAGAATTCTTACAAAAATAAGAGGGACCTCGCAGCGGTCGCTGCTTGGGCCCTAATAATTTTTACAAAAAAAAATAGGGACCTCGCAGCAGTCGCTGCTCGGGCCCTAATTAATTAGCTGTGAATAATATACACTTTCTTAACTCCATGACATATTAGATTTTTTTTTTTTTTTTTAATCACTGCATACCGAACTGAACCGAAAACCGTCAGCACAAAACCAAAAACCGAACCGAACCGTGGATTTATGGCGTTAGATTTGTGCCACAATTCCGCAAGCGTAATTGGAAGTACCGTGTGCAAAAGGCGAGTTTCGTGCGTAACAAAAATGTGTTTCGTAAGTACAAAATGTGTTTCGTGCATACCAAAAATGTGTTTCGTACGTACAAAATTTGTTTCGTGCATACCAAAAATGTGTTTCGTACGTACAAAACAGTACCCGCGCACGCTTGCTACGTCTCTCCTCAACACGTACAAAACTTTGGTTTACGCTTGCGATGCAATGGTCGAGGCGTAATATTTGTGCCACAATTCTTAACCAATCAGGAGTCGGACAGGAGAGCAAATCCTGATTGGCTGTTTAATATCCAATCAGGCAGAACTTTGACAACGTGTCGTCACGCCGCATTGCATCATGGGCGCTTCTTCGATTTTTCTTTTTTTTTGTTTTGTTTACTAGCACTCGGTGCTTTCCTGTTTGTATTTTATCTGCATTTCTGCTGACTTTTATTTACTTAACACAAGTTTTGTTATATTACGGGGTGAAGCAGCTCCCAACTGCTTTCCTGCTTAGCGGAAGACAAGTTTTAGCCCTCATGGGACCGTTGGATGACGCTAACTTCCGAATCGAAGACTACTTTCAACATTTTCATTACGGTAAGTAGCATAAAAGTAGCATCTTTTAACTTGGCCACTATCACACACAGGCTTCCAAGACAATCAAAATTGTATGTAATAGTTACATACACGACATTGGCAATGGATGTGCATAGTTATGATGAAGAAAAAAAAAATCGCCACCCCCTTTCTTTATTTTCTTGTGCATTTTTAGTGCCTAGTGCCACCAAATGTATATCGTGTAACTAACAGACAGAAAAAAAAAAACATGGAATGTCCAAAAGCAATGTTAACTCAATGCCATAGTTACTGATTTAAGTACGTTAGTGATATTGATTAGTTATGAAAATCGTGGAAAATTACGAGATATCAGCTCTTGAATTCAATTCACGAGTTAATTTTGTTGTCATTACCTGTATACTTGTGCACATAAATGCCATATCAAACAAATCACAAAAGCAGCCTTTTACCACCTAAAAGACTTCGACAGAAGGGTTGCATGCTCCATACCAGAAGAACCTGACTCATGCTTTTATTTCCAGTAGACTTGATTATTGCAAAGGTCTTCTGACTGTTCTCCCTCAAAAGAGCATCACATTATAGCTGCAGAGGTTATGAAGTGGTTACCCTTAGTTGTACTAGACATTTAACATGAACAAGAAACTGTAGAAACATGGATGGTCACATTGTTTTCCCATAACTACATGAAGATGGATGGACATGATTGTTTAACGTTTTACAATTAATAACCTTGAGCTTTTGTTTGTTTCCAATTTACCAGGTAAACCAATCCAGATTGCGCATTGTTTCTATATCCGGGTCACAGTCATCAATAAGATGTCTAAGGACAGAGAGTACAGCTGAGATGGATGGGACGGCGATGGATGGCTCCACAATAGGAGTCTACCATGCCTACTGTGTGTAAAACTTGAAATAAAAACTGCAAAGATGCACTGTAACTGAGGACGATTCATTTGATTTAAAAACAAAATGTACAGTTTGCTGTTTGTTGATCGATAATGCATCATTAAGTGTCAATTACAAATACAATGTGTAATATATTTTCATCTGTGGAACCTCTTGGGTCTTGCATTCTCAATACATCATCGTGAGTACAGTACTCTGAGGTCTTCTTGGTCAATGATGGGCAAATGTGCAGTGTGTGCACTTCCGCACTTTAATCTTGAAACCATAAATGTGTCATGTACTGCATTGGCACTGTACCTGCAATAGTATTTTGGTTATTGTTTACAGGTTGTTCCGAATACAGTGTGTGTGACACTTTTTATTTTTCTAATTGTCAATGATACTGTTTGCAAGACACATTTAAATAAGTTCAGTAAAGGTGTCGACAACTTATAGGAGAAAAAATATTTTAAAAATGTTTGATTTGGTATGCTGCAAAACAGGCCATTACAACTATTCGAACTTCAAATTATGATAGTCCAATGTTAATGTTGTCATTCTTCAGGAGCTCTTGATTTCTCTGCTGTCGAGCTCAAGCTTCACGTTCTGACTCTTCCTAAAGACATTTTAATGACAAAGTCAAATTGGTCTCATCAGCTGGCTCAAAAACGTCAGGAATTAGGGCTGCACAAAATTGGAAAATCATGCAATACGCGATTTTGCTGAATATAGCAATAGATAATGCAATATTTAATATGGATCTAAAGAAATGACTGATGATGATTTTATTATCTAATGAACAAATTATATTTCTCATGCAGTAAAATGTATTCAGAGTTATTTAATTGTAATGACCTCAATAATGTTCAACTAGTGGATGGTGGTGCACATTTTAGCAAGTGGCTGACTGGTCAAATTCAGATAAAAGCATAAAATTCCATATGAAACTTATTGCATGTCTGTTATATGCATATTGCATGGGCCAATAGAGCGATATCAATATTTTTTCCACTCCACTTCTTCATCTTCTGCTTCTTGTGGTGTTATTGACACTTCTGTTGTGGTGTCATCAGGTGCATTCTGTGTCCTTTGTCATCTTTGTTGCCTGGTAATAAAAACAAAACCCAAGGTTAGCGCTCAGATTTTTAATTGTCTATCTGTAGTTATGGAAAACTGACAAGATCAACCATGTTTCTCACATTAGTAAAACAATTATTTTGGGCAAACATGTTTATTTTAACAGCTGCTAGTCATGGTGTATGGTTGTCTTGTAACCAAAATGAATTCAATTCTTACGTCAATAACTATGGCATTGGACTGCCAAACACAGTGCTCTTAGGTATTCAATGTTTTCTATTATTCACGATATACCTTTGGTGGTACCAGGCACTAATAACTAAAGAAAAATGGATGGTCTAACATTTTCTATTCTACTTCTTATACAACGGCACTCATGATGGCATGCATTGTTTAAGATTGTAATGATAGTAGCACGATCAAAAGAGGAGAAAACTATAGGATTTACTGAGTTAAATACAGTACAGTATTTTGTAACTTACCATTATGAAAACGTAAGTAGCAGGTTCTCTTCTCTTTTTTTTCTTCTATTTTATGCCGTCATCCAACATCACCATGAGCGCTAAAACTTGTTTTCCCTCCTTCTTCCGCTAAGCAGGAAAGCAGTTAGGAGCTGATTCATCCCGTAACATAACAAAACTTCTATTAAGTAAATAAAAGTCAGCAGAAATACAGACAAAAATTCAAACAGGAAAGGACCATGATGCAACGCGGCGTGACGACACGTTGTCAAAGTTCTGCCTGATTGGATATTAAACAGCCAATCAGGATTTGCTCTCCTGTCCGACTCCTGATTGGTTAAGAATTGTGGCACAAATATTACGCCTCGACCCTTGCATCGCAAGCGTAAATCAAAGTTTTGTACGTGTTGAGGAGAGACGTAGCAAGCGTGCGCGAGGACTGTTTTGTACGCACGAAACACATTTTTGGTACGCATGAAACACATTTTGTACGTACGAAACACATTTTTGGTACGCACGAAACACGCCTTTTGCACACGGTACTTCCCATTACGCTTGCGGAATTGTGGCACAAATCTAGCCATATGGATTAAGTGAACCGTTCCAGGCCTAATCCATATATAAAGTGCACTGGATTATAAAGCGCATGGTCAGCTTTTGAAAAATTTGAAGGCTCTTAGGTGCGCCTTATAGTGCGGAAAATACGGTAATCAGAAAAAGAAATATTAGTAACACTGTAGATGGACATTAAAATTAGTCGATTAATCGATTGAATAATCGCTAGATTAATCGATTAAAAAAATATTTGATAGTGACAGCACTAGTTGAGTCCGATGTTGATGATGATGATGACCTGCATATACTGTAAATCATAAAAACGTTTTGCTCACATGATCATTTCAGATTACAGTTCAAGTCGATGTACCCTCAAGGTTATGGCTTGAAAGTATCTGTAATCTGAGTTATATACCTGTAAATAAAGTCTAGTCATATGGTACTGTATTCTATTGACTTCTGTGTGTTTATTGTTGTCTTAATCTTGAACCCTAACCTCAAATTCCATTGTCCATGAACAGTTATTGAACAACATATGTTTTATTTACTTTAGCGCTGCCATGTAACCTGTTATGGGACAAAGCTCATATGACATCATTTTGCACAAAGTATCAGTTTATCATTTCAGCAGATTTCAAGGGTGTGCGACCACTGATCAGGAGATATAGGGGTCAAAACATGTTTTCAGACACCAAAATATGCTATTTTTACCTTATCATGCTATGTTTAGAAGGGCTGGTTTAAAAAAAAAACTGCAAGGATTCAAGCGGAGAACTTTCAACACCATATACATAAGGGTCTTACGTAGAAGAAAAAACAAGAACCAACTGGCCCCCAAAAATGTGGAACAAAATCCTATTTCTAGCCACATTTTCCTTCATGGCTGATGGCCTATATGTGGAAAACGCCTTAAAGGGTATGGGACACGAAAAAAAGTCACCCTAAAAGTATTTAAAAAAAAAA
>NC_135422.1:24218509-24221009 GCF_051991245.1 Festucalex cinctus | reverse complement strand
CCGACCCAGACACCCGGAACACCCCCGCCCCAGCCCCGGCCCACACCCCCGAGCCCAAGGCCGCAGAACGAGGCCCAGCGGGCCCCCACAGCGCCCCACCGGTCCCCAGCCCCCATCCCCCCACGACCCCCCCGCACCCCAGCCAAACCCGCCATCTACCACGACCCAGGCCCCACCACCCCCGACCCCCAAACCCCCGAACACACCCCGACCCCCAGCACCCAACCCCCCACCCACCCATACCTCCACCCCCCCCCCAAACAAGCCGCCCCCCCCCCCCCCCGACGGCCGCCACCCCCCCCGCGAACCCAGCCCCCCGCGAGAACCCCCCCCCCCCCCCCCCCCCCCGGAAACCGGCACCGGGCAGCAGCGCAGAGAGGGAAGATGTGCCCACCCCACCTCCAGCCGCGCGAGATTTGCACAGCGGCGGGAGGGGGGAAGCAGAGGAGGAAGCACCAGGGGAGAAGGCGGAACACCAGGACACCGAGCCCGGTGGGGAGAGGCCCCGGTCGTCACGCCAGAGTACTAGTGACACCTAACCCTGTTACTGAGTCCGCCAGCTCGCCGACTGGCGAGCTCTACCCTTACACCGTGAATGTGGCCCCACCCAGTGTATATACAAGTGTGTGTGTGTGGTGCATTAAAATTGGGAGCAGGTGAGTCGGAGCAGAGGGAAAAATTTTTCCCCTACTCCGACACACCCGTATCCCCCCCAAAAAAATGAATATGTATATGTGTGGTGCATTAAAAAAGGGAATGGAGGGACAAAGTGGAGGGGCAGGGACACAAATGGGGGGGACCACAGCGCTGCCAGGCACTGCAGTCCATCCCCTCTGATGGCTCCCCGCCCCAACTCACCCCTCCCCTTGGACGTGAGGTGCATTAAAATTGGAGGGGAGTTGAAGGGTGAAGACGGTGTTTCCACCCTTCCCCACCCCACCAAGAAATGTGTTGTGTGCCCTATGTGTATATTTACAAAGTGTATAGTGCAAGCTAGTGAAGTGAGTAAGAGGAGCGACCAGCGGGGCCTCACCCAACCCGGCGGGTGTAGGTGGCACGCCCGCCCCCCAGCACCCCCACCCCCACCCGCCCCCCACCTCATCCACCCGGCACCACAATGGGCGGACAGCCAGCGCAGCAGGGCTACCGGACAGCCCACCGGCCACCGGAGCCCGCCCGGGGCGCCAGGAGTTATACCGGAGTGGGGCAGGCCCCAAACCCTCGCCCGGCCCCCGGAGCCCGACGCCCGGGCCGGGGAGGGAGCCCCAGGCCCAGGGAGAGGGAGGGGGAGGGGCCGCAGGGCAGACAGGGAAGGGGGGGGGGGGGGAAGCGGGGAGAAGACGACAAGAAGGCGAAAGGGCGGCTGCAGGGCAGGAGGCGGGGGGGGGGGGGGGGAGGAGGGAGGGCGACAAGGGAAAAGGGACCGGGAGGCAGAGGAGGATGGGCGGGAGGAGGCGAGGAGGGAGAGGCAACGGGGGGGAGGAAGGGGGAGGGGAGAGGGAACCACGGGGCACACCATTTTCCAAGATTTTAGTCCAGAAATGCAGCACTGGAGTACATGACCATAAAGCATGAAGATAAGTATCGGCAGTGTTTTGTGAGCACTGGAGACAAATGTCGGAGTCAGAGAGTCCCATTTTTTTCATCATATATTGTGTAATATATGTTCTATGAAGTATCTTATATTGGATAAGTTGCAAATTTGTCTGTTTGGTCATTTTAAATACATTTTCACAGATTTGGGTCCAAAAGTCTGGTTCCGGAACTATAGACAAGTCTTTTTCCCATTTTAAAGTCGGTAAATACGTTTTATTTGTGTATAAAAATAACTTATATATTTTTGATATTTTCTTTATTGTTGTTGGAGAAAGCTTTATAATATCTTTAGCTAAGACAGGCAGTTGGAGCGTATCCTGAAGTGTTGGGATTTGTTTCTTAACCATATTTTTAACTTGCAGATAATGTAAGAAATTTCCCTTTTTTATTTCATATTTCTGGACCAAGTTTGTATACGATATAAACTTATTATCTGAGAAAAGATGATGAAGGTGTGTAATTCCTTTCTGCTCCCATAGGCTTAAATGGAACAACTGATTATTAAGTTGAAAGTCGGGGTTATGCCAAATGGGAGAGAGCCCACAGGGCGCCAATTGGGAATTTGTAATTTCTAATGCCTTCCACCAGGCAGTCAGGGTGGCGGCTATCATTGGGTTTTTAAAACAATTATGTCGTCTTATTGATTTTGTAATAAAGAGTAAATCTGACAGTCTAAGATTATTACAATCCTTCTGCTCCAATTCCAACCAACAGTTAGTATCTCTGTTGGGTTGTGTCCATAGCACAAGATATTGTAGTTGATTAACTAAATAATAGTACATAAAGTTTGGTGCCTCTAAACCTCCTTTAGATTTACTTTCCTGAAGAGTAGATAGACTAATTTTGGCTTTTTTTTTATTCCAATAGAATTTTATGATAGCAGAGTCCAGCGATTGGAACCAGT
>NC_135422.1:24178509-24216009 GCF_051991245.1 Festucalex cinctus | reverse complement strand
AACTGTCTGCACTCCTGAAAATATGATTCCATAAACATATGTACCATGCAAAGTATGTTGTTTGAGCTGATCAAAAGCAATTATTACAATAACTATCCTTACCCTTTTTATGTCCTTTGGCTCAAATTGAGACTGCTACGGTTCTTGTTGAGGGCAAGGCTTGACATGAAGCTTCTTTTTGCTTTAAAAAAGAAAATAAAAAAAACTTTTAAATAAGTAACTATGTTGAAATTAGAGGTAAGATCTTTAGCCTGAGCCTGACTCGACCCGACCCGAAATTTGGGTCAATCATTACGTTCGGGTCGGGCTGGGCTTTTCTCTCGCTGACTTTTTTTTGTTTTTTTTAATAAATATATGTTTATAAAAATGAATACTAAAACGATGCGTGGGATACTAAACTAAGGAATACTTGTAAATAAATAATTTGGATAAAACAGAAGGCGCCGCTGTAAGGTACATTATTATATTTAAAGCCTAGTGGGCTGCAGTATTTCTCCGCGTAATTAAGTGAGTGCGCATTGTGGTGTCATTTAAAACTGTTATTCTACGGATCGCCACTAGGAGGTGTTAGCGGTCTTTGGAATGAGTATCACCCCTCGTTTACAGCAGTAGCCACACTTTATGACAGTCTGATATGCCTTGAGGGAGTTCTGCCGTTGTCGCCTCGCGTGCACAGAAGTTGCTCTTTCGCCCTGCAGTCAAGACTGAAGCAACGTGATGGCAAAGTTTCACTCTGCTGAATCGTTTGACCTCACCCAGCCTTTGGCATGGCCGTCCTGGAGACAGCGTTTTTCCTTACGACAGTCTGATATGCCTGAGGGAGTTCTGCCGTTGTTACCTCGTGTGTCTGTTAATAAAGCCCAGTTGTTGAACTTCCATGAATACGTGAATTCCTGATACGCATCAAGATCTCTCTTTCACTCTCTTTGTCTGGCCTCTTATTCTGTGTTCCAGCGTTATTTCGTTGTGCAAATGTATTTAACATGATCATAAAAATATGTAGATTATTTTAACCTTAAAAAATCTATCGTTTTTTTCTGCCAAGAATAACTATGGGATAAATTGAAATTCCGAGTTTGCTTCGGGCTCGGGCCTGCAAATCAAGTTAATTGGTCGGGCTGGGTCGGGCTTTAATGCCCGCGGCCCTGGGTCAGGTCGGGCTGGATTTTTTAGGTTACATCTTACCTCTAGTTGAAATGCAGGTAATATTTACACATATACAGCCATTTTATTCTTTGAAAAATGCACAATACATTTGTAAATTACATGTACATGACAAATTTGAAAACTAGGTGGAGTGAGCAATTTGTTTTTCCATACATTGGTGTGTTATCAATCAACTATATTGTACAGTACATTTACTCACATTTTGGATGCAAACATCACCCAAATCATCTTCCAAACATGTCGCCTGTGTAGCAGTTTCCTTCGACTCATACTCACTCCATAAGCATCTCATCCACCATCTGAAACAAAGTTTGAACTGTTGTTAACTTGGGCATGATGATGCCTTCAACACAGATGCACAGCACAATACATAATACGAAATAAAATGTACAACAAATGGAAAGCTAGCAGTTCCTCATTAGAAATTGGTACCTTTTTATTGACTGTATATCAATTTGGCAGTGTTATTTTTGCCATGAGCTGCTAAAATAAGTGCTGTTAACTTTCTAGATTGTAGTTCTTACCCCACATCATAGCCAAGTGACTGCTTCAGGGCCGGGAGCGGGTCAAACGAGTCCTACTTGAAATGTGCGCTGTCCAACACTGACGTTGGAGTCAGGTGTCCATTTATCTCTCGTCTGTTGTACTTACTTTGTCCATTTTTCGCGAAGAACTGCATCTTGAAGGAACCGAAAAAGGCTCACGCCATTCTCCCTTCGATTACAACAAAATCCGTCCACGCAAAGAGACGGCATTCTAGAAATTCAGTTGATAAAACACACAGCAGTTGTAAGCTTGCAGCGGCAAAGCAAAGACACTGACTTCCGTCCTTCCGCTGACGTCATATCCGATTCGGCTGCTGGCCAGAAATGTGCAAAAATGGGACATTGAAAAATTCGTAGCTCACGTAAGTCTTGTTCATTTTAGCATATGGGTCCAAGAGCCTTTTTTTTTTTTTTATTTATTTTTATTTTTTATTTTGTAGGTCTTGGGCTCCCTCTACACCTAAAAATTTTGGTAAATCTTGCTTAAATGTACAACCGGGGCTGCTTCGTTAAAAGTTTTTAGGGCGCGCCATTAAGTCATTTTTGTAAAAATAGCACAATCCACGATAAAATATTGCTCATTTTGTCAGGCCAGATGTGTGTGGCAAGTTTCATGTGTTTCTGTGCCCTCAAAATTGGCGTTGTTTTCTTGGCGAACAGAGCTTAGCCATACCCACAGCGATTCCCGAAAACTCACAAACTTCTTGTTGTGACATCATGAAGGCCGAAGCTCTTGCACCCCAACACACCTGCCCGGTGCCTCAGGTCAGCAGACCAGACACAATTGGAGGTACCGAGGGCTAAGCGGAGGCTTAGAGGAGATCGAGCCTTTGCTGTTGCCGGTCCCTCCCTTTGGAACGACCTACCACTAAATATTAGGCAGTCCCCATCGTTATCCTCTTTTAAAACACGTCTTAAAACACATCTGTATTCTTTGGCTTTTGGCGCACCATGAGACTTGTTCTTGGTGTTTTGTGGTGTGTATGAGTTTGATGTTTAGTCTACTTATTTATGTATTTATTTATCTCTTTATTCACTACTTCTTATTTATTCACTGATGTAAAATGTATTTACTTGTAAAAAAAACAAAACAAAACAAAAAAACACCTGTATTCGCTCTTCAAAATGTTTGCTTTGTACTTGTTTACTGCAAAATTGATGTTTATGTACAGCACTTTGTATACAGCAACGCCTGTTCTTAAAGCGCTTTATAAATAAAGTTGAGTTGAGTTGAGTTGGACAATAAAATGGGCTAGACTTAGTTGTGATTTCAGGCCGTGACTATTAAGTTGCATGAGAAGTTTTGGATTTTTTGGATCTTGGACATGGGAGTTATTAAGCATTTGCTCTTTCTGGACGAATGAAATTTTAAAGGCAATATTTGATGCCCCGCCCCCATCATATAGTATTTCGAAAAGTCAAGATTTTTTTGCCCAGTTGTTGTCTCACGTCTTAAGGTGATATCTGCCAAGTTTGAAGTCAATCGGATGAAAACTGTTTGCAAAGGGGGGAAAAGTATGACCAGAGTGAATGTGCCAAAATGGCCCAAAATTGGACACTCAAAAATTCATAGCTCACTTCGTGTACATTTTAGCTGTATGGTCCCAATAGACTTTTATTTATTTATGTATTTTTTATTTATTTTTTTTGTGCGTTTCTGGGTCCTACAAGTGCCTGCCAATTTCCGTAGCTCTAGGTCAAACGTGCCGGGATTGTTTTTTATTTTTCTACGCTACGCTATAGGGTCGCCTCAAATGTTGTATGTATCAAATGTTCGCCGGGCTGAAGAGTGTGCAAAGTTTGGTGAGTTTTTGTGAATGTTTAAGAATAAGAAGAAGAATTTTTACAAAAACAACAGGGACCTTGCAGCGGTCGCTACTCGGCCCCTAATAATAATAATAATTATAATAATTCTAACGAAAAACAATAGGGACATCGCAGCGGTCGCTGCTCGGGCCCTCATCATTGCTCCAAACGATTACACAATTATTAACATTGTTGTCGATTAATTTGATAATTGATTACTTGTCAATAAAGCTAAAAAATGTATTTTTCTGAGTTTCAATGCATTTCCACTGTTTCTTTCAGTGAAATGATTTTGATTGTTCTACAGATGGGCTGTGTCTTCAGTCATGACCCGTCAGAACCAGATCCCTACTGAGGATGGCAGCCAAGTCACACAGGCGCTCATTCCTCTTTGGGACATGTGCAACCACACAAATGGACTAGTAAGTTTGCAATTTCCTACTCAGTAAATATGGAATAACAGACAGACAGACAGACAAATAGATAGTAGAGCTAGGTGATACAGAATTATTGTTATTGTATCAATTGTATTTATATAGCCCTTAATCACGAAACAATCTCAAGGGTCTTCACACACCCATAGTTGACCAATTAAAAAAAAAAAAAAAAAAAAAAACATCCGGGGAAAAATTAGACACCTTGGGAAGGGGCTGCAGATATGGGAATCTCCGTTCCAGGAAAAAAAAAAAAAAAAAGGATGCCGAGTGGGCTAAAATTTACAAAAGATGTGGTGGTATGGAATGTTCGCTATACAATGGTATGTGGTAGTATACAACTTTAAGTGTGAGAGTCAATTTAATAAGGTGAGGCACTGCAGCAAAATTTCCTTTGGATTGGTAGGTCCTCCTCCAAACCCGAATTTGCACAAAATGTGGTGCTATACAATGTTAACTACAATAGAACGAGGGTCCATTTAATAAGATGAGGCACTGCAGTAAGATGCCTTCGGAGTAGTAGCTCCTCCTCCAAACCCAGCCTGTTCAGTCAATGCATAAATCTCCATAACGGTCTGAGATGGTGGCCTGCTTCAGATATTATACCGGTCAATTGGTGCAAAATTCTTACAGCCAAATCCAATTTGGTGTTTCTCACCTTAGAGAACGAGAAGAAGCAGCAGTCAAGCAGGCCAATGTAGTTCATCCAAATGCAAGAGTATACAAATAAGTCTTAAGGCGAGGTTTCAATATTTCTGCTGAGGTAGCAGCTCTGATTTCCATGGGTAGGGCATTCTGGAGCACTGGAGCCCAAATTGAAAATGCTCTTGAACCTGTGGACTTCTTTTTGGCTCTCGGCATCACTGTGTTGTGAAAAATAGTTTTGGGCTCAGAACATATGGTACCACTAAATTGAAAGCACTGAACCATGTAATATTTTGTGTATTTATGTAACAAAACCTGAAAGTCGTATCTCAAATGGACTGGGAGCAATGCAGAATTCTCTCGTCCTTGCATCTATATCTAGATAAAAACATTCAATATATTAATATTGAAAATTAAAACGATAGGCACACAACAATGTAGACTATCAACACTCAAGCTGCGTGTACTGCTCAACTAAATCGAGAGCTTTGCCTTTTGGCTCAGCTCTTTCTTCACCACGACGGACCAATACAGAGTCCACATCACTGCAGACACTGCACCGATCCGCCTGTCGATCTCCCACTCCATCCTGCCCTCACTCATGAACAAGACACCAAGATACTTAAACGCCTCCATTTGGGGCAGGATCTCATCCCCGACCCGGAGAGGACACGCCACCCTTTTCCAACTGAGGACCATGGTCTCAGAATTGGAGGTGCTGATCTTTATCCCAACCGCTTCGCACTCGGCTGCGAACCGCTCCAGTGAGAGTTGGAGATCCAGGCTTGATGAAGCCAACAGCACCACATCATCTGCAAAAAGCAGAGATGCAATGCTGAGGCCACCAAACCGGAACCCCTCAACGCCTAGGCTGCGCCTAGAAATTCTGTCCATAAAAATTCTGAACAGAATCGGTGACAAAGGGCAACCTTGGCGGAGTCCAACCCTCACTGGAAACAAATCCGACTTACTGCCGGCAATGCGGACCAGACTCTGGCAACGGTCGTACAGGGACCGAACAGCCCGTATCAGGGGGCCCGGTACCCCGTACTCCCGAAGCACCCCCCACAGGACTCCACGAGGGACACGGTCGAACGCCTTCTCCAAATCCACAAAACACATGTGGACTGGTTGAGCAAACTCCCACGCACCCTTGAGGATCCTGCTGAGGGTGTAGAGCTGTATAGAATCAGATTTGTGCCAAAAATAATCAAGCAAAACTTCTTGTAGCGTAAACAAAACTAAAAGGAGTCAAGCAAAATTGCTTGAAGTGTAAACAAAACTTTTAGTTTCAAGCAAAACTTTTTGAAGTGCAAACAAAAATTAAAACTTTAGAAAAATGTTTGTCCTCGATGACATCATTTTTCATTTACGCTTCCTGGTTTTCCCTTTACGTTCCCTCGTTTTTCGTTTACGTCCCCTTGTTTGCACTTCTTTCTTTTGCGTTGACGTTCAGAGTTTTGCTTCTGACTTTTGGCACAAACCTCACACAGATTTGTGCCAAAAAGAATCAAACAAAACTTTTTGAAGCGTAAACAAAACTACAAGGAGTCAAGCAAAATTGCTTGAAGTGTAAACAAAACTTTTAGTTTCAAACAAATTTTTTTGAAGTGCAAACAAAAACTATGAGTTCGAAAAACGTTTGCTCTCGATGACATCATTTCTAGGGGTGGGACAAAAAACCGATTCGACCGAACCATCGGTCGTCAAGGGGAGCTAAACGGCCGTATCGGTAGCAGACTTGTCAACCGATACAAAATCCGCCGGGAATCCTTAGATACATCGCTTGTAAAGCTGTGGACCGGATATCGCGTGGCTGTGAATCGGTTGCGAGTGAGGCTTTATGGTTTTCATAACAATAGCAAGAGTTCTGCGCCGTGCTCTACTTGTTTTGTTTACATTTCAGTAGCATCACTATTCAAGCTACTTCCCTGTTTACAGAGCGCTAGCAAAGTAGCGTTCAGAGACGCTTCATTCCCCGGATGTTGTAAACATAATGCAAAGACGTTACGCACCTTGGGGAGGAGCCTTCCGTCAACGCCGTGCTCGCGACACGGCGCGCGCGCGCACAACGAGTGACAACATGCAACAGTGGAGACAGTTAGCAGAAGCCGGTGCCGTACATCTCGGTATTTCCCATGGCTATCGAGCCTCTCGGTGCACTTGTATGTCCCGGGCCGGCGTTGGTACTGCACGCGAGCCAAAAAGAATAACTCCCGTGACGATCCAATGCATGGATTCAAACCACACAGGTATGTCCCACAGCCAACACACCAGCTAAGCTAAAAGCACACTGCAAGTATCTCATTTCTCAGTTTGTGGCTCCCTGTCAATGTATACAACTAGCATGAGCAGCAGATAGGAGAACTGAGACGTGCCCGTGATTACGTCATCAAACGCAAAATGAACGACAGCCCAAAAAAACAAAACATAAACAGTAGTGATTCCGTGGTCATCATCTTGTCTCAGATTAAAAAAAACAAAAAGATGTCATACATTAACCAAAAATGAATATGATGGCAAAAGAAAAACAAATATTGTTAAAAACAAAAATTGTTGATAAAAAGGGAAGGGCACTTTTGGAAATATTTTTGGATATATTAAGTGGTTAAAATGTGTTTGATAGATTTATTGTTCCATAAGGTGGCTTCATATTTCTTTTGGCTGGACGGTAGGTTTATTTCATGTCTTAAATTTATGTTTCTGAAATACTTCACAATGTGCACATATTCTGTTTAATTGTGTTGGTGTCTTTTTAAAGGTTAAATAATTATATTTCAAATTGAATTATCAGCCTTTTTTTCCTGATCCTTATTTTGAATTTTAAAAAAACTAAAAAATAAAAAACAATTATAACTCTCAATAACGACTAATAAATATTTAACCTGATACATTTTTCAGTCATATCGCCCAGCCCTTTGTTGTGGTCCATTTAAATAATTGATTCAATATATAAAAATATAGAAGACATTTTTGTTGTTGTTGTTTTTTTAAACACATTTGTAGATACTGTAAAAATGTGTGGTGTTTTAAGATTAATGTTTACAAGCAACAAATGTCACTATAAGTTTTGAATATTGAAATGAATCGTATCGAATCGAAAATCGTATCGTTCCCAAACTTAATCGAACCGCATCGAACCGTTCTGTTCTGAAAGATAATCGTTTTTCAATCGAATCGCAACCTGTGTATCGAGATACATATCGAATCGGCCTCATGTCAGAGATTCCCACCCCTAATCATTTCTCACTTACGCTCCCTGTTTTTTGTTTACGCTCCCTCGATTTTCGTTTATGCTCCCTCGATTTTCGTTTACGCTCCCTCGTTTGCGCTTCCTCATTTTGCGTTGAAGCTCAGACTTTTGCTTTTGACTTTTGGCACAAACATCACGGGTGGGCGGGCTTAATAGAGAATGCATTTTCATTGGCTGGTTGTTCTTGAGTGACAACTCAGTGGCCCGGATGTATCAGTGCCACGGATTTCTACTTGTAAAGCGGTGATCTATGCTTTTCTATGTTCCGTCAGAACAGTGTATTGCGCATGTGCGGCGGCCATTTTGCTTTGAGACAAACAATGCAGCGATACTCCGGAGTGGACGTGCGTTTTTACGAGCCACATCTTAAGTAATGTGTATCGACTCGTTTTTTCATCATAAATATCCTAAATAGATGAATTATGTTTACAACAAACCTCTGCTGCTTTGGTGTCTGCTGGCGTGTGACTGGCTATTATGGTGACCGTGATCGAAGGAAGGCAGCTCTGCATTAAAACTTTACCATGGCCCGGGAGACATTTGGGAGAGTGAAAAATGTCACCGAAGGCACATATATGTATGTGTTCTCTTTATTTCGTCGATGGAACTGGACCAACAGCTGAAAATCCAGACCCAATAACCAGAGATTGCAGTGTCTGTGCAGGTATGTGTAACGTTCTCAGCAGCGAGGCATGATAGTGAATTGCAAATGCACCAAAACAGACTGCGAGTTCCTGGATTGGCAGCACGAAGCCAGTTGGGATAGGCTCCAGCACCCGCGACCCTTGTGAGGAATAAGCGGTTAAGAAAATGTTTAGATGGATGGACTTCGAATTTACCTACGTACGGAGGCAAATGCAGCTTAGTTGTGAAAATTAAGATAAACTGGAGTATCACTTATAGAACTCAGTAGGCCTATTGGATGTTTTAAAAGATAACCTATGACCAGACGTGGACAGTACTCAAGTGTATAAATACTACTTCTAACTTGGGCAACGTTTTGAATAAATTGTACCGCTTAGAGTAGCTTTCTGATTTTTCCTTGTACTTCAGTAACATATTGAAGCATCTGTACTCCTATTATAAAAATGAAAACGTTTTCATGTGAGCAAGTCTTTAAGCGGCTATTTTAACCTGAACCATCATACCCTAGATTATTTTCTTGCAAAATATTTGTAATTTTACAATCATGTATGCTTTCATCCATCCATTTTCTTTACCGCTTATTCCTCACAAGGGTCGCGGGGGTGCTGGCGCCTATCTCAGCTGGCTCTGGGCAGTAGGCAGGGGACACCCTGTACTGGTTGCCAGCCAATCGCAGTCATGTATGCTTTGCAAACAGTAAATCAGGCACCAATGCTGTCATTACTTATAGTACTGAAGTTTTGCAAAAAACAAAAAACAAAAAAACTCTTTACTAACTTATTTTAACTTTTAGTATATTTACTAGTGTTGTTCCAATGCCGTTTTTTGCCCCCGATACCGATACCCAGCTTTGCAGTATCAGACGATGCCATGCCGATACTTAAGGTTTTTTTTCCTCAACATGAAAAAGCTGTCCTGCCATTGGTTCAGAGCATTCAAGGGCAAATAGGACATCTTAGATCAGCATGCAGTGAACATGTCACATATCAGTGAATGTCGTGCACGAGCAAGACGCAAGATGCTGCATCCAAAATCCTATATTAGGAATTAATGGTATCGGCATGTTACTTGTGAGTACTCACGATACCACTATTTTAATGCAGTGTCGGCGCCTCTGCCAATATCAGTATCGGAACAACACTAATAATTACTCGAGTACATATATTGGCTACTCTGCACCTCTTCCTTTGACATGTCTGTCAGTGTTGCAGAGATGTGAGCAGTGTCATTGTCAGCAAGCCATTTTGTTAACATAACGAGGACAAATGTAATTATGACTTGTTGTTTTTGTTGTATTGAACATAATCTCAAAAGTATGAATATCTTGCTACTAGGTGGAGGAAATAGCCCGTCAAAGGATAACCCACTTCATCAGCCAGCAGTCAAGCAAGTCAGCTGATCTTCAAATCAACGCTGACACAACAGCCCTTCTGGACCTTTCATCAAATAAAACATTTCAAATTCATCTGGTTTATTGAATGACACATTCTTCACTTTGAATACAGCATTTTATTTTATTTTTTTCTGTAAATCTTGATATGGTTTAACTTGTACTCAATATTTCAAACTCAAAATTGGAAGATGTCTTGGAAGCATAATTTCTTCATTTTCTGGGCAAAGGTACAGTGACATTCTCTCCAAACAGCAAACAGGATCTTCAGATGCTGGACTTGACTGCACCTTGATGTCATACCATTTGCCACCGTCTCACTGATGGATCAATGGGTAGTTCTCTTTTGTTCCTCGTCGACCGTCAGATGTGGTGCTCAACAGCATGCAGTGTCTCCTCAATGCACATACAGACAATAATGCATACCAAAGAGATGTCGCTAGAGTGTCCTCCAAGTGACTCAGCGTATGACTGCATGCTGGCACCTGTACAAACAAAATATTTATGCCATAAATAAATAATGATTTCTAAAACTGTCAGGTAAAGGTCCAGTATATTTCCCCCTTTATGTTAGATGGGTCATTATCAAAACACAATCATCGTCCTCCATAGGTTAACTTTTAGCTTTGTCTTGTGAGCCAGAAGAGAAAATATTGATCGCATCAGAATATTAGTAACACTGATAGACATAATACAGACATTGCATAAATGTTTCAATTTGTATTTTTATTTGGCTTTGGCATTATGTTGAAGCCAAAAAATTGTTTGAATTTCACTGCAAAACTCGTTTTAACAACATATGGGTGTACGGGAATTTAAATTGGCCTAAGTGAGATGAACAAATTACCATAAATAAAAACAGCAACTATATAATCAACTAACATCTAATGAAAGGGTGTCGAGTTTATCTAGTAAGATCAAGTAGACCGGTGGCTTTTTTTTTTTTTTAAGACCGTATAAGAAAAAGTGCAGGAACAAGTTGTTTGTATTTTACACTACCCATAAGACAATGAATGGCCCAGGTAAAACGAAATCCATTATGGACAGAAACTAACAGCCAAAAAGAAGGCTTCAAAATTGTGACTTCAATATGTTTAGTCTCGTGAAGATTAGCAACACGACATTAGCTTACTGGACCGCACCGTATATGATCGTACAATAAATCTTGACTTTCTACTAAAACCGCTTTCTTTCCGGCCAATTTGAGGTCTCTGCATGTTAACCAACGTTTAATCTGTTTCACACTGTGTTTATCGATTGTGCCATGGAGAAATTTCACACCTGAGACGTCGTCCTCTTCCAAAATGTAACGGATGTTGAACAATGAACATAGACACACAGTCACACATAGATCGGCGCATCTGCTACATCCGGGCCACTGAGCTGTCACTCAAAAACACCCAGCCAATGAAAATGGATTATCTATTAAGCCCGCCCACCCGTGATGTTTGTGCCAAAGGTCAAAAGCAAAAGTCTGAGCTTCAACGCAAAATGAGGAAGCGCAAACGAGGGAGCGTAAACGAAAATCGAGGGAGCGTAAATGAAAATCGAGGGAGCGTAAACAAAAAAAGGGAGCGTAAGTGAGAAATGTCATCGAGAGCAAACGTTTTTCTAACTCATAGTTTTTGTTTGCACTTCAAAAAAATTTGTTTGAAACTAAAAGTTTTGTTTACACTTCAAGCAATTTTGCTTGACTCCTTTTAGTTTTGTTTACGCTTCAAAAAGTTTTGTTTGATTCTTTTTGGCACAAATCTGTGTGAGGTTTGTGACAAAAGTCAGAAGCAAAACTCTGAACGTCAACGCAAAAGAAGGAAGCGCAAACAAGGGGACGTAAACGAAAAACGAGGGAGCGTAAAGGGAAAACCAGGAAGCGTAAATGAAAAATGATGTCATCAAGGACAAACATTTTTCTAAAGTCTTAATTTTTGTTTGCACTTCAAAAAGTTTTGCTTGAAACTAAAAGTTTTGTTTACACTTCAAGCAATTTTGCTTGAATCCTTTTAGTTTTGTTTACGCTTCAAGAGGTTTTGCTTGATTCTTTTTGGCACAAATCTGATTCCATAGAGCT
The DNA here is from genome assembly GCF_051991245.1 of Festucalex cinctus. Classification (NCBI taxonomy): domain Eukaryota; kingdom Metazoa; phylum Chordata; class Actinopteri; order Syngnathiformes; family Syngnathidae; genus Festucalex; species Festucalex cinctus. Next base: position 24,204,056 of record NC_135422.1, on the reverse strand, counting down.
GGCCCACTGTTCCACGGCCAGGACGAAAACCACACTGCTCCTCCTGAATCCGAGATTCGACTTCCCAACGGACCCTCCTCTCCAGCACCCCTGAATAGACCTTTCCAGGGAGGCTGAGGAGTGTGATCCCTCTATAGTTGGAACACACCCTCCGGCCCCCCTTCTTAAAAAGGGGGACCACCACCCCGGTCTGCCAGTCCAGAGGCACTGTCCCGGATGTCCGCGCAATGTTGTAGAGGCGTGTCAACCATGACAGCCCCACAACATCCAGAGTCTTTAGGAGCTCCGGGCGGCTCTCATCCACTCTCGAGGCCCTGCCACCGAGGAGGTTTCCAACCACCTCAGTGACTTCGACCCCAGTGATAGGAGAGCCCACCTCAGAGTCCCCAGACTCTGCTTCCTCAAAAGAGGACGTGTCGGTGGAATTGAGGTCTTCGAAGTATTCCCCCCCACCGATTCACAACGTCCAGAGTCAAGGTCAGCAGCACCCCATCCCCACTATACACAGTGTTAATGGTGCACTGCTTTCCTCTCCTGAGACACCGGATAGTGGACCAGAATTTCCTCGAAGCCGTCCGGAAGTCGTTTTCCATGGCCTCACCGAACTTCTCCCATGTCCGACTTTTTGCCTCAGCAACCGCCGAAGCCGCGTTACCTGTCAGCTTTCTCCGGAGTCCCACAGGCCAAAAAGGCCCGATAGGACTCCTTTTTCAGCTTGACGGCATCCCTTACCGCTGGTGTCCACCAGCGGGTTTGAAGATTGCCGCCGCGACAGACACCGACCACCTTACGGCCACAGCTCCGATCGGCCGCCTCAACAATGGAGGCGCGGAACATGGCCCATTCGGACTCAATGTCCCCCGCCTCCCCCGGGACAAGGGAGAAGCTCTGCCGGAGGTGGGTGTTGAAACTCTTTCTGACAGGGGATTCCGCCAGACGTTCCCAGCAGACCCTCACAATACGTTTGCCATCTTCCCCCACCAACGGAGCCAACACACCACCAGGTGGTGATCAGTTGACAGGTCATCATAAGGGGTTTTTGAGCCGTGCTTAGTCTGGCCCCTCACCTAGGACCTGTTTGCCATGGGTGACCCTGCCAGGGGCATAAAGCCACAGACAACATAGCTCCTAGGATCATTGGGACACGCAAACCCCTCCACCACGGTAAGGTGCCGGCTCATGGAGGGGGCTCAAACGACTAATGAATGCTAAAGTTTTTTTTCGGTTTTCTTCCACGTTTGAAGTTTACGTTTATTGTAACCCACCTATCAGGTTAAGTGAGATAACAGGTAATGAATCTTTACATTTAGATTTCACAAACTTGGACTAGCATCAGAAGAACCCAGATTCTTATGGAGTCATATGTTTGAGCAACAATAATGACACAACAAAGATTGGCAGTTGCGTAGCAACGAATGTATTGTTACAACATGTAAATAAACAATTGGTATGAAAAATAATAAATTGGTAAAAAAAAAATGCGTGCACCAAAAAGTTAAATCAGTCCTTTTAAACTCAAATCGTTGGGGCCCTTTTTTCTAAATCTTTAAAGTTCACTTGTCCTGTGTGACTGTCTGTCACATCCTAGAATAAATCCAAAAGATGTATGAAATGTTTGTCCTACCACTACCAACCGTCCAGCAGGGAATATGAAGTTGTGTTTGTGTGTGTTCTCTCTCCTCAAAGGTTCTAGGGTTAGCTTGCCATCCAGATGAGATCCAGAATCGTTGACTGGTCCTTAGATTCGTCCGTAAAAAAAAAAAAAAAACTGACCTAAAGACAGGGTCGCATTTGTATCAATCTACATTCAAATCAAAATTACTAAAGGCTTCAAATATCAATACAATGTGCTACATATTGTCCAAAACCTTGTAATTCACTCCAAATTCTCAGTTTCTTTTGTTGTACAACAGTTCAATATCAATCAATTATTAAGAGTAAACATATTGAGTTAAATGTGTTTCAAATTGAAATACTGCTAGAATCAGTAATTCACAGTAGGACTTGATCATATATCATGGTAGGTAACCATAGACATTCACATATTGTTTCATCACTAAGTGGTATAAATTGTCCAAAACATCACACATACAGTAGAGCTTCTTAAAATTAAATTGACAAAATGTAAATAACATCACATTTCCATATGAAATCAGCTTCAATAAGAGATTTCAAAACACTAGCGTACTTAATTACTCTTCTTATATTATAGGCCTTCTAATATATTGGAGCGTTGTACTAAAAATTCACCTCTTTATCTGCATCAGTTCACAGTTGGAAATTCACAAATTCACTCACAGCAATCACATTCTAAAACAAAACGTACAAAAGATTCCCCTTTCGTTTAGCAACTAAGAATGTAATTTAATCTATTTCACAGCTTATTTTATACAGTTAACTTGTTTTAACAGGCTATTAGAAATGGTGAATGGGTGTCTAAGTAACAAGACACATTGCTCACCGATGTCGTATGCATCGAAGGCTGGGCGCCGTCGAACGCTCTCACCACGTAAAAAGATGAAAAATGGAGGGAAGAAAAAAAAGTTCTCCGGTGTACAGTACTGACTCCGGTCCAACCAGCTCTGGAACTAGCTACTGCTCAAAACTGTATTCACTAACAGTAAGCAACAGTAAGCGTGTCTCAAATCAATTTTATCACAAAATAAAGCTTACAAAACTTTCTACTTGTCTCGTTGGTTCACCTTTTCGTAACTGCGTCACGTCACCCACGTGGAATGCAGCTGGCGTGGGCTGCTCTGCTGGGTGAGCTGGTCTTGGTAGCGCTCAGGAGTCCATCAACAACTACAAGTAGCAACAGTGGTGGATGAGCTGACCAGAATCGAGGCAAAATTGCTTGAAAGCAACGGGCCGAATGCAAGCCGATCTATTCTTCTGGAAGCCACGTGTGAAAGCTGATCCGAGGTCAGCGAAGACGCTACTAGTGAAAGAGAAAAAATGTGCTTGCCTTGGCTGCCCGCCTGGCGGGGTGGGCCTGCTGGTGGCGTCTGGGGACCGATTCACCAGTTCCAAATGATTGGGACTAGCCGCAATCTACACACGGTGTTGTGGAATTTTCAGCAGTTAGGCGAGATGAATAAAATAGTCTGGAAAACAATTTGTCTTTTGGGTTTCTTGAAATTTGAAGCTTCAAATATACACAAGTCTAACAGAGCAGTGTACAAAATAGTGGTCTGTGAGAGAGTGCGCAGAAAGACGAAAGCAAGGTTCTTTTAGGAATTTGGGAGGCGAAGGGAGGGTCAACTGGGCAGGAAAACATGCAGTCTCTTCCGAGCAAGCTTATCAGTCAAAGTCACTTTGTTATTCCTTCATGTTCGAAGAATGTACAGTCCATAGTGAAACAAACTCCAGGTTTCCATAATACAATACAGTAGAAACTTATGTTAATACATGTTAAATAATTATTTTCCATAACATTCCCCCCTTTGGATCATACATTGATCCATTAAAATAAGAAGACAGAAAAGACAAGGTGAAAGAAAACCCCATCCAGTTTCCCACCCCAGCCATTGATTAAGGGATTAAGTCATCAACCACCTCTAAAAAAAAAAAAAAAAATGCTGTTTTTCCGGAGGACAGACCCACCTAAATAATACGGCAAAAAATAACAAGATAAAAAAAAATAAAAAAAAATAAATAGATACACAATAAAATAAAAATAAAAAATACGTGAGAAGAAGAACCAAGGCCACTGATACCAGGATGGCAACAACGGCCACACATGCTTCGCAAACAGAATCATCATCGGAAAGGTCGTCAGGGAGCGGAAACGGAAAGTCATAGACCTCAACACTGGGGGACACAACTTGATTCACAGCCATTGTAGTCGCAAATAGACTTAGAGACAAGAGAGAGACAAGGACCTAATTAAAGGAAGGAGGCACATAGTAAAGCAGCAGAGCACAATCCCAATAGCAAGGAGCGGAGCCAGCACTTTCAACAAAATAGAATACCAGGGGCCAGATGTAAGCCAACGAAAGGGGTCAAAAGAGGCACCCAGGGTCATTTGACAAACATATTGTTGAAGAGAAGTAAAATTCTGAAGCGCCAACTGAATAATATGGCCAAAGCCAGTATGGTCAGGAACAAATATACAAGTCTTACCAATAACTTAATAACACATCCACACACCCCTGACTAACAGTCAACAAATCCAGAATGTGCCTGTGTTGGAGAACCATAGCCCGGAGGGCAACAACCTCCTCAAAAAATACAACAATAATATCAACTAGAAAAATTCCCGCGGAAATTTTGGATGTGACTGCTGACTCTTGCAAGGTGGAAAGCCGAATGCACTGGTCCGTTCTAGGTCACTTCCTACATGTTAACTTAGCATTAGGATTAGCATGCTAAGCTAACATTAGCATTAGTGTGCTAACTTAGTATTAGCGTGCTAACTTAGCATTGTCATTAGCATGCTAAGCTAACATTAGCATTAGCATGCTAACTTAACATTAGCATGCTAACTTAGCATTAGCATGCTAACCTAGCCTTAGCATTAGCATGCTAACTTAGCATTAGAATTAGCATGCTAACTTAGCATTAGCATTAGCCTGCTAACCTAGCATTAGCATTAACATGCTAACTTAGCATTAGCATTAGCATGCTAACTTAGCATTAGCATGCTCACTTAGCATTAGCAATAGCATGCTAACTTAGCATTAGCATGCTAAGCTAACATTAGCATTAGCATGCTAAGCTAACATTAGCATTAACATGCTAAGCTAACATTAGCATGCTATCTTAACATTAGCATGCTAACTTAGCATTAGCATGCTCAGCTAACATTAGCATGCCAACTTAGCATTAGCATTAACATGCTAACCTAGCATTAGCATAACTAAGCTAACATTAACATGGTAACTTAGCACTAGAATGCTCACTTCCTGTTGATTTCAGGTCACTTCCTGTTGAAATCAGGTCACTTCCTGTTGAAAATGGGTCACTTCCTGTTGAAATCCGGTCACTTCCTATTGATTTTAGGTCAGTTCTGGGTCACTTCCTGTTGATATCAGGTCATTTTTAGGTCATTTTCTGCTGAAATTATGTCACTTCCTGTTGAATTTAGGTCTGTCTGGGTCACTTCCTGTTGAAATTAGGTCTATCCCTGTCATACCTAATCAATTGGCCAAGATGGCCGCCACTCAGGGGCCGAGAATCCTGGGTGCACCTCAACAATTGGACAAGATGGCCGCCACTCTGTGTGTGCGCAGTGGTGCTGAAGTCCCTGGCCTAGCGAATCAATTGGCCAAGATGGCCGCCGCTCTGTGTGGGCAGTAGTGTGAGAATCCCTGGCCTAACCAATCAATTGGCCAAAATGGCCGCCGCTCTGTATGGACAGTAGTGTGAGAATCCCTGGCCTAGCCAATCAATTGGCCAAGATGGCCGCCACTCTGTATGGACAGTAGTGTGAGAATCCCTAGCCCAGCTAATCAATTGGGCAAGATGGCCGCCGCTGTGTGTGGGCAGTAGTGTGAGAATCCCTGGCCTAGCTAATCAATTGACCAAAATGGCCGCCGCTCCATGCGGGCAGAGGCCGAGAATCCTGGGTGCACCTCAACAATTGGCCAAGATGGCCGCCACTCTGTGTGGGCAGTAGTGTGAGAATCCCTGGCCTCGCCAATCAATTGGCCAAGATGGCCACCGCTCTGTATGGGCAGTAGTGTGAGAATCCCTGGCCAAGCTAATCAATTGGCCAAGATGGCCGCCGCTGTGTATGGGCAGTAGTGTGAGAATCCCTGGCCTAGCTAATCAATTGGCCAAGATGGCCGCCGTTCTGTATGGACAGTAGTGTGAGAATCCCTGGCCAAGCTAATCAATTGGCCAAGATGGCCGCCGCTGTGTGTGGGCAGTAGTGTGAGAATCCCTGGCCTACCTAATCAATTGACCAAAATGGCCGCCGCTCCATGCGGGCAGAGGCCGAGAATCCTGGGTGCACCTCAACAATTGACCAAGATGGCCGCCACTCTGTGTGGGCAGTAGTGTGAGAATCCCTGGCCTAGCTAATCAATTGGCCAAGATGGCCACCGCTCTGTGTGGGCAGTAGTGTGAGAATCCCTGGCCTAGCTAATCAATTGGCCAAGATGGCCGCCACTGTGTGTGGGCGGTGGTGGGGAAATTCCAGGCGTAGATGACAACAAGCAGCTCTGATTGGCTGAGGCAGTTGCTGTGCAGAAGTGAGAGAGTGGGCAGAATAGCTCAAAAAGCACCATTTAAATAGCAGTTCATTACATTACATTTCATAAACAAAAATATAATATTGTGCTTTGATTTTTTTTATTAAACGAAAATAGGGAATGATCTGAAGAGTTTAAAATTCGAATGGTTTTAATTGATCAAGAAATGTGGAAGTTAAGCCATAATCAATAAACTGAAAATAGGTTACTGTCACTTTAACAAATATGCGCATTCACGCACACACATTTCGTAATTACCAGGTGCGCGAAAATTTTGCTTCAATTGAGTTCTATGAGAAAGCGCACACCTCGAACAAAAGGCTCTCACGACTCAACGGTTTAAGATACATATTTCAGAAATGCCCCGTTAGAACGGCAAGGGTTTGGGGAACGCAAGCATGTTCTCATTTTTTAAATCGGATGAAAAATGACCAAATTAGAGCAGGTTGAAAACGTGTGACTTTTAAAAAAATGACAAAAAAAGGCGGCGAAAATAACATGGGGCTAAATGGGCGAAAAAGTGCGACTTCCCCTCGCTTGAAGTCAAATAAAAGGTGCTAAATGACACCTTTGCCGCACAAAAGTGGGTTTGTCAGAAAGAAGACCCTTGTGACTACAAAATGTCCAAATTTGATGTTTAATGAGCAAATATTGTGACCACGGTGACGAGTTGAAATGAAATTTTTCGAAAGAATTTTTTTTGTCTCGCCACTCTAACGCTGATTGCCCCACTCTAGCAGACGCAATACACACTAATGTAAAAAGCCTTTTTTTCTTCATTTCGCACCCTGTCTTTGAACCCGCACAGGAGGGAGCGCTTACATTTCTTAAAAAAAATTTCAACACAGAGCTAAAGATGGGAAAAATTGCAACAAAATGAGCTAAAAATCGTCTCGGTCGGTCAATGTATGTGCGCGTAGCGTAGCTTCGAAAAAGGTGTTAAATTTGTCGATGTTTTTCCCCCCTTCTCCATTCATTCCTATGGGACTTTTTGGCGGGGTTTTTGGGAAATTGTGTTGCCATGGTAACTCGAAATTCCGAAAAAAAATGGTTCCCCGCCGAGTCAGATCGAGACGCATCTTTTGATACCTCACTTGTGCCGGTACGTTCAACGGTACAGCCCGCATTTTTTCTGAAAAATCGGTGGAATAATAAAAAAAAAAAAAATACTCTTTTTTTTCTGGATACTAATATGTGACTGCTCCGCAGCAGTAGCTTTGCTACTGCTTTGCGGGCAGTGACTGCTCCGCAGCAGTAGCTTTGGTACTGCTTTGCGGGCAGCAGTCACATAATATGTGACTGCTCCGCAGCAGTAGCTTTGCTACTGCTTTGCGGGCAGCAGTCACATAATAAAAATATTTAAAAAACTACAACAGAGCACAGCGATTAATTTCCACATGAGAGCGCACCTCATCCAAACCCACCTGTGGAAACATAGATTGAAAAAATTTTTGCACCCCCACCCCAGATCCGAAATTTCCAGGGGACGCCTGGGTCTATCGTCATCCCAGTACTATCCATTGAATATGAGGACAAAACAGTAGACCGCCTGGAAAAGCACCATCCGTTTGAGCCTTTGCAGGGACCAAAAGCAGCGTGTTTCGCTGCGCCTGTTGCAACACGCGATGGCTTCTGTGCGTTGCCGTGTGCTGGAGGTTAAGCTAGCTGGGCTAGCCCTTTGTCTGGCAGCCGCGCCCGACGGAGAGTGGAGACCAGGAAAGAGAAGCAGCGAAAAAACGGAGCCAAAAGAGCGAGCCAAAAAAAAAAAAGATGCAAGCAGGGAGCGTGCTTTTAAATTGGGAGGGCGGCGGCCTCCACACCAGGTGGTCCCGACTGACCAAAGTGGAAAGTTACCATCTTAGAGAGGGTTTTGGTAGAGACTAATCAGATTGAATCTGGATCCCATGTTTGTTGAGATTCTAAGGTCAGAATTCAATCAATGCAACACGTACAATTGAATACCTCAAATGAAATGCTACCTCGCTTACACTGTTAAAACGTGCATACACATGAAAGTTTAGTGGAGAATCTGCCACTGCAATGGAACATTTTCATGACATTTCATGGAGTCAACATTTCACAAATGGCAAACAACATTTCATAATTCATTGTTCTGTTGCAAAATAAGAAAGTCAAGTTTCTAAGAAGGCTTTTACTGTTCTGACGTGTGTGTGTGTGTGTGTGTGTGTGTGTGCGTGTCAGTCAGAACATGTGTGGCTGTTTGTGGGGGATATTCTTGTCCTCCCCACCCCCCACGGTTGCATGTCCAGAGCACAGGAGTGGAGTCCCTTTGGAACTGAGGTTGCAAAAATCTGCAACCGGCCGATAATCGTTACAGATCCTCCCTTTGGCGATGGAAACGTTCTTCGACAGAACGTTTCGGTCGGCACTTCTAGACGTGGCATCGGCAGGTGGACAGGTGAAGCACAACAATGCAGTTAGCAGAGTACAAAGTTGGTGCAAAACCACCCCTCCCCTCCCTTTGCTAAAGCTCGACTCGGCAGTTGGCTGTGATGTTATCTTTCCCTCTAGGTCTACACTACGTGTCGTGTATAGAGTGGAAGGGGAAAGGAACAGACGCAACAGGAGAAGAACACGAGAGTGAAGATAGAAGTCCTACAGTTGTCTATCCTAAGGGAGAGCAACTGTAATCTTGTCTCGAGGCCTGTGTAGGAACGTCATCTCAATGTGACTGAAAGGGAGCACTTTCGGTCCTGACTATGACTTTGGGTCTTTCTAGGGCAAAAGAAAGCTGTATTCAGGGAGCATGCAGGCCAAGAAGACGTTATCATAGTTGAGCTGTTGATGTATCAAACAGATTAGTGCAGCATGTCAAGTCTCAGCGCGGTCACACCTTGCGTGTGAGCGTGCTCAAGTTGGGACACCGAGAAAAAACAAAGTCTTGTGGTTGGTTTGGTTCAGCTTAGTGTGATGCTAGGCAGATTGAGGACTAGCGTAGTCCTTTTGGTTGTTTTGTCGGGAGACGGTAGATTGGTCATTTGTTTGCTACGCGTTGTTAGGCAAAAGGAATCTAGGTCGTGACTCGCGTGTTTCGCCATTTTCAAGCTAACGGTATTTGGACTAACAGCGTTAACAGTTAAGGTTTTTATTTTAAATAAGAAGCTAATAAAAGCAGCAGCTAAAAGCACATTTCTTACAAATCGCTATAGTCGTTTGGGGAGTCTGCTGAAGTTCATTTGAGTCACTGTCCACTTTCTAGGATGTTTTTTTTTATGCTCATTGTGTCATAAGTATGAGTGCGGGTGTGCGAATGGGTGAAGCGCAACTTGAATTGGCTATTCAATGGCGTTGCGGCAGTTAGATTTAGCACTAGCCATTTTAAATATGTCATTAGTTAAGTCATACACAACAGCAGCAAAAATGTGTTAGCCATTAGGCGCCAGGGTGTCTGAAACCACTGTTTGGAAAGGGACCGTTTGGGTCCTGCATCAGTTGGAAAGGCAAATGCACCCATAGGTGCCTGATGGGTGGGAGCCAAAAGCTCCAAGTCATCTTGTGGATGAACCACAGGAAGAATCACAGGTGTATCTTGTACCTGCTGATGATGGTCAACAAAGATGGGCGAGGTTCAATTGTAACCAAGAAAGTGAGGTCATGGAGGTTGACCCTGATTGGCTGGTCCAGTCCTGTTGTGATGACCTCCCTTTGACAGCTATGTGTCATGTCATGGGCGTATGATGTCATGACCCCCCCTTCGGCTACGTGGAGCCACGAACGGCAGAGGTGTGCGGTCCACGGAGGAGCAAGAAGAAAGCCCATGACAGGAAGCAAAAGGTGGACACCAAAAGCGAATGTCTTGGCATGAACAGGTGAGCCGTCGACAGGCGAACGAGGAAGGCACGCGGCGGCGGTGAGCCCCAAAATGAGCAAAAGCAAGAGAATATCAATGGACTGCAAGTTCATTGAAATCCTATAAGTGTTGTTGAGCACAAAGGCTGACAAGAAGAAGTGCTGCACGCGCGAAAGCGGGGGCAGTAAATGGCAGGACAGTGGCGCGCACCATCTGCATTGCAAGGGTGGGCAGGGTGGGTAACAAATTGCGCCAAGCAGATTGCAAAGAACAACCACTGTGTTGTTTGGGTTGTTCGATGACAATTTCAAGTGCGATTTCAAGTTCAAAGTCCGCGGTGAAGCTGAATGGTTTGCTTCAAGAGTGAGGACAACGGCCTCAATTTGTGTCATGCGTAGCTCAGAGGTGCAATCCAAGTCGCGTTCCGTAAGGTGGCAGAGTTGCACACCCTGAGTGGGACGTTCAACTTGGCCGAGGGGAGAGCTGGTGTTGCGAAGGTGACCTCTTGAGGGCATCTCGGGGGCAACAGGCATGGTCCCCCCTTGAGCTGGGTGAGAGTCCTGGTGTGAGTTTTGTACACTCCGAACAGGTTCACAAGAAGTCTCTGTTAGGCTTACCGCATAACAATTGGCAGTTTTGGTCAGCGGTGCTGCTGGCAGAGGCTGCCGCACCTGTGACCAGATTTTGCGTCGGTCGTAATCTATCAGGGGCTTGAAGCGGCCCAGCAGATCTTGACCAATGAGGAGCGGGACTGATTCCACAGCAGACACGTACACAGGGTGGACCAATTTGTGTGGTCCAATCGTCCAGAGTAACGTTGCCATGGAGTCTAGATGGGTGTTAGTCAGTGCAAATGCACCGATCTCCAATGAGCAGTGGTTGAGGCGGAGCATCCGGCCACTGTTCTTCAGCGTGGCTTGAAGTTGGTTGAAGAGCGTTTTGGACATTACTGTAATGTCAGCACCAGGATCAACCAAAACGTCATAGTCTAATGTTTGTTCAAGTGTCGTCCTCAAATAGAACTTAGGCGATGCACCTTTAATCTTGAGGTTACCTAAGAGTTGTTTGAATGGTTGATTCGACTCGGTAACAGGTGCACTGGCAGAAGGCAAAGAAGGTGCTGGATCCAGCTGGACTGAAAGAACGGTGTTGTCAGACACCTCTGCCTCATTGATGGCTGTCGGCTGACTGTCGTTGGACAATTTGCACAGCCCATCAAGAACTTGGATGGGGGCTCCTGAGGACTATTTGTGCGGGGAGGTTTCTTTTTGCGAGGTTTTGTTTTCGCAAAGGGTTTCTCCCGTTCACAACTACGGTTGGAGCTATGACTCAACCGCGCAGGTGCACTGCGGCCGTACTGGTGCTTCTGATGAGAACCATTTTGAGGCCGTTGTGCAGGATTTGATGGGGAAGCGGCGATGTCATCGTTGCTTTGCTGTGATTCGGACTGTCGTTCGACTTCGTCTGAATCACCTGCAACATGGTAAACAGAGGATTCCACTGATTTAGCAGCGTTTTTGCGTAAAAACACAAATGCCTTGGGTGCAAGTTCACATAGCTCTAGGCTACCTAGCGTGCTAGGACAAGTTGTCACGCCCAAGAGGCGGCTTGTGTTTGGGTGGAGGTTGTTCAGAAAGAGTGTTTTGAATTCTACCTGTTCTTCCATGTTGGGTTCATTACGATGCCCAAAGTATGCCTTGCGTAGGCGACTATAATACAGGCTGGGTGATTCTTTTCGGCCTTGTTTTACTGACCAGGCAGCAAGAAGCATTGCTGATACTGGGCCATCAAATTCACGAGACAATGCGTGACACAGTGCTCGATAATCATTCAAGATGTGGATCGGCTGGCGGTCGATCCAATCACTTACTTCTCGAGTGGACGTCAATTTCATGAGGTAAATCTTGTCATCCGTTGTTGCCTGTGGGAATCTCCTCAAATGAAAATCAAGGTCTTTGAGGTACACAGAAGTGTTATCAGAGCAATCTTGTTTTGGCTGAAATTTCTGAATGTGCTTGGCAATCGTGTCTAACTCTTTTGTAGACATGCCTGGTTGCGCCACATGATGAAGTGAAGAAGCATCTGCTTGTTGAGCAGGAGAAGGAAGTTTGGCAGCAACTGGAGACACACAAGAAGGCGTGGCGCCTAGCGGGTGTACCGAAACCGGAAGTGTGCTTCTTGGTGAAAGCACAGAGACAGGTGAGCTTGCTCCTCTCAGTGACACTGCAGAGGGTGGGCGCCCCCGTGTGTGTTGAGCGGCACTTGGAGACGTGCTTGCCATGGAGCAAGTAGGAACCGGAAGTGGCACAGGTGGCTGAGAAGCAGATCCAAGATTTGCAGAGGAAGTCTGCTGCACATCAGACAACGTGGCAGCGTCTGAAGAAGGAACAGGTGCGTGCACCACAAGTGGATCAAAATGCAAAGGAGAGTTCACCTGAGACAGGTCCTGAACGGGGACCTCCAAAGCAGTGGTTTGGGACGGCGTCAATGGACACCTGGTGTTACCTTGTGGGACTTGCTGCAATTTTGATTCAGCCTGGGATGACTCGTCATCCTGGCCAGAACGGCTGCTGCAGTTGACGGAGTTTTTCTTCCGTTGCCATCAACTCAGATTTCAAACGAAACGTCTGCCTTTTTCCTTCGGTGCGTTCATTTTTCAAAAGTGTAATCTTTTGAGTTAATTCCGCAATTTCATCATTCGCGAGAGCTAGCAAGTACTTGTCAAATTCACGCTCAATTTGGAGATCAATCCAATGAGTTTCAGTGTGCTGATTTGATAGTTCTGCAATGCATTCTTTTAGCTCACGAATTTCAGATGTGGCATTATGCCAATTTTGTTCATGCGTGCGGGCAGTTTGTGTACTCACTTTGAGTTCCTGTGTCAATTTTGTAACTTGGTTTCCCAAGTCCACGCGGTCAGATTCATGCAACCATGCTTCCAACTCGGTTAGCTTGCTGCTAACTTGGGCATGAATTTGCTGTTCTGCTGTCAGAACGCTTTTCACTTGTTCGAGTTCATGGTCACTCAATTTCCACCTAGCCACTAAATTCACCATTAGTCGGCTGAGGATTTGTGCCATATCTTCGTGGGTTAACGATCCTTGTTGAGCGTCGCAAACGAGTTGCACAATGTTGGTGTCAAGAATCTCTGCGCTAGCGCTGGCTGTCGCGTCGGCATAGCCTGGAATGAGATTGTTAGTCACAGTCGCAAGGAAATTTTGCAAAGCATCCATGGTCAAAAGTAGCGTTATGATATCAAAGATATACGTAGGCTCACTTTACTCAATTTGGAAGGACTACTTGTTAGCCTATTAGACAATGCTGAAAATCCTTAAAGATTGGCTTTTTGGACTCAATTAGTTGATTCAAAATGTTTTACCAAAATTATTAAGGCACAGATTAAAGGATGGTATTCAAATATGTTACCAATTATTTTAAATGTCAATGCATCAAATAATTGAAAACCCTAAACAAAATATTGTGTTAAGCAATTTAGTCTGCTAAATCACTATTAACCACAGCATACATTTGAGGTTACAGGTTTTAGGAAACAAAAGTCTACTGAGGACAGTGCTAATCGTTACAACAGACATTCAAGATGAACTGAGCCTGCAATGTCTGGGATAGTATGGGATGAATGGATAACGATAGAAATCAATGACTATTCTAAATAATGTATATGTTTAACCTTCCTTTTGTGTTAGGGCGCTTTAGATTTTAAATGCACATAAGTACTACATACATTTGTTTACAGCCTCAAAACTTTTTGTCAGTAACTTCTATTTAAACAAAATCATTAAAAAAAAAAAAAACGTTACAAAATTATAGAATGTTCTCGTGAATATTATATCTGTTGTGTTGTTGGGGTCAGTTTCGAGAGTACATGTCTACAGTTTATAGCAAGCAACAATGAGAAGACTTATTGCAAGCCAAGCTTTGGATCATATCTTTGCTGAAAATGAAGCACAGGACACACAGCAGCACAGCGACATAGAATATTTCTGAGGAGGAAGATGATGTGGGGTATCAACCGGAAGACACAGACACATCTGGTCAGTCTGATGAGGAGGTAACTGGTGCTGAAGTTGCTCTTGGTCTTCATCAAACATTCAGATCCAAAAGTGGCAGCATCTGTTGGAGCTCAGTAACTCCTGATGTACTGTACATGGCAGGGCAGCAGCTACCAATGTCATCAACATGACCCCTGGGATCAAAAGGTTTGCTGTGACAAGAGTAAGTGTCATCAACACGTTTTTATATTTTTGTGTATATTTTTGTGGCATTGTCACAAAAAAAAAAAAAAAAGACAATGCCACAAACTAAAGGAAAAAAGTCCATGGCACCATGTGGAATGACATTGATAAGGAATGCCTGGATGCGTACATTGGTCTTATTTTTCTCGCGGGAGTGTACAGATCCAACAATGAGGCCACTGATAGCCTCTGCTGTTTCATACTGTCCACAAAATGACGAGTGTAATATTGATGTCCACTCTTCACAAAGATACAGCTGTGTCATGAGGAAGTGACAAAAAGCACAATCATTCATCCTGAACTATAATAAAAACCAAGGCAGAGTGGAAAACCTGGACAAGCTGACTGCCACCTACACTTGTCAGCAAATGACCAGAAGATGACCAATGGTTGTGTTTTGCATCCTCTATGTCTCTGCATACAAATGCATTTGTGTTATGGACCCATATTCACCAAGCGTGGAACTCAATCAAAAAGAACAAGAGAAGAACAAGGAGAACGTTTCTTGAGGAGCTAGGAGGGAAGTTGAACAAAGCGAAAGTGCCCCCCGAAACCCAACCCCCGCAGTCTTGGTCAGACAGGTGCTGAGCTCACCCAGCACACCATCCACATCCACAGCAAACAAAGAGCATCAGTAGGAGCACCCTTCTCAGCCAGTCTCCTGAAAGGATTGATTCTGTCCTCTTTCATCTAAAAACTGCTTCAAACATCAAAGCGTATGTAGGGATGGAAGAATGTTGATTTGTTGTGATTGTATTGGTGTTAATGTTTTATGTTTGTTTTTTGTTTTTGTGTTCTGTAAAGCGCTTTGTGACAGTTCAGGCTGTTTGAAAGCGTTATATAAAACTTGAGTTGATATGAGTTGAGAGCCCTGCCTCAACATCAACCACAATAGCCACAGCCACAATCCCAGTGAGACAACCTGATTCTAAAAGAAAGACATATCAGGTCATCATATCAGGTACCTAACAAGGACAAAAAGACAAACACATTGTGCTTCACCTGCAAAAAAAAAACACAAAAAAAAAACCTCTGCAAGGTAGACACTAAAATTGTCACTTTTTGCAGTACATGCATCTAAACACATATACTGTACATTCATGCTCTTGTCCAGATGGGCTGTTTATGAGAGATGTTGCTACAGTAAAAGTGTTAACACTAACAACTACTGTGCTGATTAAACGGGAGAGCATATAAACAGCAGATCGGAATGCATCACGTCAGGGGCAGACTGACCCACGGTGGTACCGGGGAAATCCACGGTGGGCCACCGGCCCGGCCGGTCCACGAAAAAAATAAAATAAATAAAATAAAATAATAGATTTGAGAGAGATTAGATTTAGATGGAGCGTGCGTGAGAGAGAGAGAGACGTAAAAGACTTTAATGAGCGCAGCTAGCGAGGTCATGGGAGTATAGCATTTTATTTTTACTATTAAGTGCAGTGAGTGGGATTCAAATCTATTACAAATTCCTTAATTATTTGGTTCCCTAGTGATCATTTTGCATATATTCAAACAGATTTAAAAGCTTTTAAACAGAATGTTTTTTGTGGTATTTTTAGTTCAATATAAATGTCACTGGCAGCACGGTGACTGACTGGTTAGCACGTCCGCTTCCAGTACTGAGGACTCGGGTTCGAGTCCAGGCTCCGGCCTTCCTGGGTGGAGTTTGCATGTTCTCCCTGTGCCTGCGTGGGTCTTCTCCGGGTACTCCAGTCTCCTCCCACATTCCAAAGACATGCATGGCAGGTTAATTGGGTGCTCCGAATTGTCCCTAGGTGTTGTTGTACCGTCGGCCCGGGCTAGCCGATGCTCATGGGAGATATGTCGGGAAGGGGGGGGGGACGCGGGCGGCTGTCCTCTCCAAGAGTGATCATATATTTTGCATCCCGGGTGTCGGAGAGTCTTCGCCTGTATTCGCTTTGTAGGAGAAGTTCCACAACTCAAAAGCTAGAAGGAAAAAGTAACAGAGTGCCGGGCCGAGATTCAAGCTGTAGACAAAGAGATTTATTTGACACAGACATACAAACAAGACATATATTCTGGCCAGAAGGGATTAGAAATCCGTTGGACAAACGGAATGCACTGGTTTATAAAGCCTGCAAAGTCCATCCCCCCAAACTTTTCCTTGGGCGTAACATCTTAAGGCAGCTAACGGTATTGGACAACTACAAAATGCAGTACTGGGTGCAGTGCTATTTTTTGACCATTGGGGGCACCGTTACTCCACGTAAACTTAGGCTCGCCACCTTTGGCCTAATTTAAAGCTGACCTCTGCATGAACTTCCTGGTTACGCAAGCTCATGTGTACCTTCCTGCTCATAAATCTTGCGGACAAGACATTTTTATGGCTTGCAGCTGGTGTTTGGCTCACTCACTCACATGTAGCACGTGTAGCTCACGTGTTCGGAAAACCCCTATCTCACAGAATGCCTTCAAGGCCAGCCAGAGCACACGTGATCGGAAAGCCCCTACATATATCTGCTGGGTCAGAAGAAAGGAAAATGTGTCAGAGCAGGTTTGGGTCAAACCAGGTGGCCTTGTACAGGGATGGGGGGCATGAATCTACATAGATAACTAAAATTATATACTTCATTCCTCCCTTTCATGATGTAAACACATCATGAACAATCAATGTCAAACACGGTCCCACCTATGTGTTAATCCCAGTAAATATGCGTGCATCAAAGTTAAAAAATTTCGAAAAAAATGGTAATTAAATGGGATCCACTGGTAAAACACACAGAGCATAGCTATTGTAGAATTTTCTTTTGAGGCAAAAACCTGAAAATGAGGCTAAAAATGTCCAGGTGTTGATGAGGTAGGAATGTTCAAAGTTCAACTGCGGCGATCGGTGGGGCAGTAAGGGAAGTGCTTTCAATTTTCTTAGGGCAGGGCTCATGCTGCCCCAATCATCAGTCAAAATATTCAGGCCCATTCTGTACAGTCCGGCTGATTATGATTTTGTGCTGCCCGGGGCTTATTGTGCCCCATAAGAACAGTGTATTGTGAAAATGTGGTTGGTGATATCTGATTGTATCAGAAGAAGGGATGTGTCAGAGCAGATTTTGGGTCAAGCCTTTTATAAGGGGACTGCTGGATGGGGCACCAGGTGAGTGATCCTGGTGGGGGTTTGGGGAAAGCTCATCTGGGGGTGTGGCATTTCTGGCGGTGGAGGGTCTGGTCGTGGTCAAAAAGGTGTGCCTGGTGGTGGTCGTGTAGACGTTTGCTGTTTGGCGGCTGCTCCTGGCTGGTTGGAGTTGAACACTTCTCAGCAGGAATTGGAGGTGACGACGGTGCAGGCGCTGAAGGGAGCGCTAGTTGAGGACCTCCGCACAGGGCTGCTGGTGGTTGCGCTGGAGGTGCCTGGGGCCCACGGCTGATTGCACCTGAGTCAGTTGAGGGCTCACAATTGGTATCACGGGCTGCTATTCGGGCCATTCAGCAGCTGCTATCACCAAGTCCCCTAGACAAAAACCAAACATGAGAACTTTTCCCAATCCGTTGAACTATGTAAAATTTTGAAAATTATATATATATAAAAAAAAAATTCCTTACTTACATTCAATTCCCCCTTTTGACACATACGTCATGTGTCAACACAAACGATACCAGAAGACTCCTGGTACTCAGACTGGAACCAACTTACCGTCCACAGCCCGGGATCGGCACTCACGAAAACACAGAAACTTAACCTGAAAGCACTTACTTACTTATTACACCAAAAACACATTGCAACACAAACAAAACTACAATGGTAAATAGAAATCAAACCATAAGAAGCCATTTCAGACACAGATCAAATACACAAAGCTGGAAGGTGGTTCTTGAAGATCTCTGACCTGCAAGACCAGTCTAGCATAGGACAGCACAACATGTCGGAAAAACATTGATATCGCGATATTGGCCCATGCAATGTTTAATCTGGAATTTTACGCTTTGCAGAAATTCAACCAGTCAGACACCAACTAAAAAATGCAACAACCATCCAATAGTTGATAACTGAGAGGTAATTACCCTTAAATATATAATTAGTTCGCCTATTTTGGTGCATGAAAAGAATTCTTTTAATTCTTTCAATTCTTATATCAAATTATAAAAATGTCAGTTCTTCAGATACATGTTAAATTGCTATATTCAGCAGCCATATCGCATATCACGTTATTCCAATATCGTGCAGCCCTATTAACATCCATCATAAATAAATCAACTATCAATGACAAAAAAGCAATAAAACTGTAAGAAAATCGGGGTTAGGGAAAAAACTTCACAAATCAATCATGATGAGTCTGTTGTGCTGCAGGAAAAGGGGTTAAACAACAAAACAATATAAGTCACAGTCAGTCTGTCCCCGTCAGGTCTTCATAAAGTCAATAACACTCTTAACGTCATATAAAGTCGTAACAGCTCAGAAGTGGCACAATCATCCGAAGCCACATCATTAAAATTGGGCCTTCTCCATATGACTATTTTGTCAGTCAAATGGTGCCCTTAAATTGTCACGATCATAAACAATCCTATAATCAATATTAAAGTCAAATTTTCACTAATCCGCCATTATACTCAATTAGACTAGTCAGAAAATATACAGTTACGGGTGAGAGGCAATTACTCTCATATTGTGATCACAAACACCCTTACTTGTACTAATTATCATGGCCATATTGTGCATGCAATTGTTTCCTACTCCCATAGGCGCCTGCAGCTGCTTTCTTCTTCTCATTCTCACTCTTTTTTTTTCTTTTTTTTTTTTTCTTTTTTATTTTATGTGAGTAAACAAACAAACAAACAAACAAACAACACACTTCACAGACAAACAATCTCACAAATCACAACAGATACTCACATTCCAATACAGATAAGAATACACCCACATACAGGAGCTATAACCACAGAATTAAATCAGACATTTACACCCCACAGCTCCCCTTTCACTCATGAATATGAATACTATCCCAAATTTTTCAACATCAACCCTTTATTCATCTTCCCCACGAAGCTCTTGCAAACCTAACGTTTCACAAACTAAACTTATCCTAAGTTACTCTTTTCTAACTGTCGTCGTCACAGACTATGTAAAAAAAAATCAATTAATTTAAACAAAATGTTAACAAGGATAGCTCGAATACTCCAACATCGTTTTCATCGTGTTTCTTCTCAGAATCACTAACAACATCAGATTTGTCCACTGTAGTGCCTTTCAATGCTGATTCAATATCATACTACTTCAGACATCTCTTATACCACTATTTTTATCCAGATACAAAATATTCACTCCAGTTTTAGTTTATTATGGTCCTCTTTTTATGCAACAATCTCTTCTAGCCAAATTATTTAACATATATCAAAAGTATACTCTACGACATTTATCTGACTATTTTACATATCTTCTTCTTTTAGCTTTTTCCTTTAGGGGCCGCTACAACGAATCAGTTGCCTCCATCTAACCCTGTTTTCTGCATCCTCTGCTCTCACGCCAACTACCTTCATATCCTCTTTAACTTCTTCCATTTGGTCTTCCTCTAAATCTCCTACCTGGCATTTAAAAGCTCATATCTTCCAATATATTCACTCTTCCTCCTCTGGACATATCCAAACTATATATAAAATTCAAACATATTCAGGTGATTTGTTTAATCCTATGTGTCTCTTTTTTTTTTTTTTTTTTTTTGGTTCTGTTTAGCAGTAGAAATCTCACTATATTTAATATATATAGATTTAAAAAGTTCACCTTCAAATTCTAACTATTTTATCCATAAAGGTGTTAAAAGGGACTTATAACCTCAATCATTCAATTAAGTCTTTGCAATTTGACCTATTAATTTCAGCATATTTTTCGTCTAAGTTCTATAAGCTGCAAAATATTGCTATAGTTTATCTTACCCCATTAAATAGCTGCAATATATAAATATATTTAACACAGCTAAATCCGTATCTCCAATGTATGTCGGAATCACCACTATCATTAATTCCAAAAATTCCAATATTTTAACAGCTAAATCTAAATATAAAATTGAATTAAGCCTAAATAATATAAAAGTAGTCTCTCATAGTCTAAACGATACAGCCAAATTACCTAATTAAACCAATTTTTCTTATTTATTACATCTCAATAAGCTACAAAAGAGTTACACGAATTTCAATACTTATATATCTTAACCATCCACATTTATTTTCTATTCATTCTAATAAATTGTCTTAAAATGATGATTGATTTGATCATTAAAAAAATTCCTTCAATATGGTAACACCATACAATCCATACCCACTTGTCTAATGCGTCCTCCCAGTGTCTCCCAACCATCGTTCAACAGTTTTGTCCTCTGAGCTTTCATGAGTGTGTCCATCCATGCTCGGGTTTTGTCCAGCCAGTCCAGTTTTGTTCATCCAAGCTGCTCAGGATGTAACTGTAAGTCCTTTCAAAAACAGTTAATCACACCTAACAGGTGTTCATCATTGTCCTGTGTGTGACGTTGTGCCCCCCTACACAACAAAAGTCCTCCTTTGTTCCAGAGTTTTTCCAGACTGGAGTCACTCTTCCATTGTTCCATTTATGAAGAGATTTGGTCGACACCAGGATTTGCATCTTTCAATGGCCAAGGACTTGTACAATGTTCACATATAGGGACAAAATAAAAAATTGTAGGCTTACTCTTACAATAAAACTTTTCATTATGGATGACCAAGATATACTTGTCATTAAATATTACATTATTATATATTTTTTAGCATTTCTAGTGCTGTAGGTTAAAGTGTGAACTAATTAAATAATCACACAAAATTATCAGATTTGTCACATTATGACAGATGTTTACGTCAAAGTTAGCGCATATTATGTTTAAATAATAAACACAACTACATGCATTAACCGTAAAGCATTTAATATATATTTTGGTATAACTTTGACATTCAGATCATTTGTTTATGTCAAAACATTGGAGACATTTTTTCTCTTTTTCATTTATTATTTTGGATTTGTAAAAATAAATCACTGAATAAAAAAATAAGCATGTATAGTGGGTCAAAAAATATTGAAGACATCCTTATAACTCGAGACTTTCAAAAATTAACACATAACGGGTACTCTTCAAATTTGGCAGGCGGAAAAAATCTAATAAAAAAAAAAAAAAAAACCTCCTTAATTAAGTGATGAATTGGGATCAATCCAAACTAAATTTAATCGATTTTATCAAAATATAATTGTTTGACAGCCCTAGTCATCTCCATCAAGTCTATCAATCTAATGCTATATTTTCTTTATATTATTTTTCCTGCTATTTACCTTAACCTCCTCTCAATTCATTTGGTTCAGCACCTATTATCCTTCAAAGCGACTCCTGTAAAATTCATCATTAATAATTTCTAAATATATACTCAAGCATAACCTATCATTTCGTTATGCAATGGCTATGTATATATTTATTTATTTTTTATGCCTTCTTAGTCCCCTCATATTTTTCAAACTGCTATTATATCTACACTTACTCTTCTTATAAACTTCTACACACAGACTATTCCTTCCATAGATTATATATTCATGGTATTCAAACATCCTCGTTTCCCATCTCCCACTTCTGTAAGATTCCTATCACCATCAACTCTGACCTTTCACACATACACACACATACACCTTCTGCTGTCCCCCTTCCCTCCGCCTTTCTCTCTCTCTCTCTGTCTCTCTCTCTCTCTCTCTCTCTCTCTCTCTCTGTCTCTCTCTCTCTCTCCGCCTCTCTCTCTCTCTCTCTCCGCCTCTCTCTCTCTCCGCCTCTCTCTCTCTCTCTCCGCCTCTCTCTCTCTCTCCGCCTCTCTCTCTCTCTCCGCCTCTCTCTCTCTATCTCTCTCTCTCTCTCTCTCTCTCTCTCCTCGTATCATTCCTCACTTACGTTACAAATATTACTCTTAAGATTCCCCATTTTGGACCCTATCAATATCTAAAAATTTAAAAGTACATTTTTTTATTTTTTTTTTACATCTTCAATTTAATTTATACAATCAAATTAAACCATTTGAACAATCATCTATCAAAAAGACTACCACAATGGACAAATCTTTGTTTCATTTTACTTAATTTCTACAAAGCCTCTCATAAATCTTCAAAACGGCATCCAACTAACATTTCACATTATTTATCCTTCCTTTACTATAGCTGTCCTCTCTCCCTTTTATTTTCACTGTCAACATTTTTCTTTTGTTTACCGGATAAGCCTAGAATCAAAATTACACACCAACAATCCACATCAGCAACTAATCCTCTTCCTCCTACCCACTCCCCAAAAACAGTTAGCCTACAAAAGAAAAGAAATTTAAATCAAAGGAACAAAAGCACAAACACAACAATTTAAACATCTCCATCCAACTTGCAACGCAACCCACAAAACAATTCACAATGTGATTCACAAATCTTTTTTCGACACTATTCCCACTATCACACATTCCTTCCTTAACATGACCTGCTCAATACCAGCTACTCAGAAAAACACGCTTCAGTCTTTCACCAACCTGGCTCACACACACACGCATCGACCTTTTAACCTCCTCGCCCCTCACCCCGTGCCATGCACACTGATCTCTCCCCTTTGCACACTTTCCCTCAATTTTGCTCAAACGCCATTATGCAACACTATGCAATTTACTTCCAACTATCAACTTTTTACTTGATTGTCCGTCCTGGACAATTCACCTTTTATACAAAAGTCCGCTGCCTGCCAGCGGTGCATGCTTTTTAAGCACAGACCAAAAGATACTACAACAATAGCTCATCTTGAACTAGCCTCGTCCTGAGGTGTTATAGTCAGAAATACAGCAATCTTAATGACCCAAACCTTCCTGGCTGGAGACACTGCTTAGACACGGAAAAAAAATAAGGTCTTCCTCGACCTCCTGAATTGCACCAATCCTTGGTGTAATCCTTACACACAATATACTCCTTAGCCTGCTCTGAGGCCGAAAAACATAGGGTCACCTTAACCCGATTATCACAGAGAGTCCGCCTAGGACTAACAAATATACCAATACAACATCACAGAGAGTCCACCTAGGACTCACAAATATAACAATACAACTTTTTCTGGCCACCCTTTGGCCTTTAACGTCCGCCTTGGACGACCCTTCTTGGGATTTTAGAACAAAGCTGTGGCTCACCTTTAGAGCAAACAACACTTCTAGCCTAACCTTAGGCCCTCACATACACAAGAAGTACTGACCCACCCTGGGGTCGGAACACAGATTTGGCTCACCATTAGAGCTGGCGACTTGACACTTCTTATCTTATTTTTTATTTTTTTTAAACAAAAAGACGACTTACCCTTTGCGTCCTGCAATATCTCATCATTTTAAAACAAAATGACGACTTATCCTTTGCGTCCTGCAATATCTCAACATTTTAAAATAAAATGACGACTTATCCTTTGCGTCCTGCAAACGATCCATCTTAAACCACACTCGCAACAAGAGTTTTATCTGTTCATCTTGAACAGAACATTCACACTGTCGACTTATCTTGAGCCGTGCTCGTAGCAAGAGCATAAATTGCCTCTACATTTAACAACACGAAGACAAACAATATAGCCATTCATCCACTAAAGCTTTTAGACAAAATATGCATGCATTGTGTACATCTTAAATCCGGCCCTACACATTACAATCTTAATTTAATACAGTCAATACATAACTCTAACTATTAAAAATATATATATATATATATATATATATATATATATTTTTTTTTTTAAATCTAATTATACTTGTAGCGATAATTGGGTCGTCTTTTGGACGAATTAATAATCTGGACGTTACAGAGGTAAATTGTATTTACCTCGATAACCTCTGGGGCACCACGTTGACTTTGCTTTGGGTTAACAGGAGCAAACAACGACCAAAATCCTTCTTTCATCAGTCATTGATAATCTAAAGTCGCCACACTCGATATTCAGTGGTTCGTTGTACTAACAAAAGAATAATAATCCACTCGGAAACACAGATGACTTAGGCGGAATACAGTTCATAAAACATGCATTTATTTACGATTGCTACACTATAGAATCAAAATACTGCCTATCTAACTATTCAACCGTCAGAAGAAAAGAAATAAAATAAAGCGAATGAAAATAAGGAAGGAATGCGAATGAATAAAGAAACAGGGAAAAGAGAAAATTTTGACCTGCCAGATTTGTGATGTTTCAAACGTAAGTGGCACACAGTGGATACGCCGAGGTAGAAATCAAGCGCACTTACGAGAATTGGAGTTGCGTAGAAACAAACAGAAGTGGCGGCCTTTTTGACAAGGGGGAAAAATAGTCAATGTTCGTTGAAAAAGGCAAGAAAAAAAAAAAAAGGGTTTATTCCACAGGTGAGCAAAGGGAGCCACGCCAGGGGCCTGACGTAGTTGCGCGGCTCGTCCCTTGATTGGTTGGTCGACTTGGCGAGGTTGGTTCTGCCGGACGGCTGCCCGGTTCCAGGTGTTGCAACTCGGTCCGGAAGGCCAGCCGTTGGAGGTGAGCTGGCACCGCGGCGGGGCGCCACCGAGTAGCAGGTGCGGTGCGCGGCTTAGGTGCACAACCTTGAGTCCGGCGGTGCGTTGCAAGTGTACCCGGGACCGCGAAGGTCGGGCGGGTAAGCACCGATAGTGGAACAAAAAAACAAAAGAGTCTTTAGTCAGCGTTGTAGTTTGCACTTGCTTTGGCGTGGCGTGGAGCGAGGATCCGATCTCGTTAACGGATCCTGCCAGGAAAGAAAAAGGCCACGTGGTTTGCAGGTTTCTTAGGACAAAGAGTTCGAGCAGCCTGGGACACTTGCAGTTCGTGCCAGGGAGTTTTTTTGGTTGAGGCTTGTGAGAGCAGGAAGAGGGCAAGAGAGCGAGCGGGGGTCTGCTCGTCCTTTTTAAAGTCTCTGGGTGGGGCTTCAGCAGGTGATGGCACACCCTTCTGTTCGCTCGCGCAGACTTTAAGAGGAAAATTATTAAAAAGATTAATAATTTGGCATTAAATTTGGTCAGTCTGGCAAATCAGTTTTCCCACACAACCCGTTTAACACACACTATAATTAATGCATCATAAACTAACTTGTGAGGTAACTTCTACTTGTCTAATCTGACTGAGCTGAGAGATATTGATTATCTTGCATTCTTTATGGAGGACACATGAAATAGGATGTTCATACACACAAAGATATAACATGAATCATTCGTAGTTCAGTTGTCTGTCAAGAATTATCATGGTATAGATGTGTAAAATGCGGTTACTTATGTGAATTGTCACTAAGGATAGTTCCAAGTTTCGCCACTTGGAGGTG
>NC_135422.1:24163509-24173509 GCF_051991245.1 Festucalex cinctus | reverse complement strand
TTTTTGCTGTAATAACTTATTTCGCTGAACCCGATCAATGATGTCATTGATTGATCGCGCAAGTTATGGCATTACAGTTGATCACTGATCATGCATAAAATGCCAAATATCGTCCGATCACAATCAAGCCCATCAGATTGCCATAAAGTCTAATATGCTGTATATCACTGGCGCTGGACCAAAACCTTGTACCTTCAAAATTGTCACTTTTCAGGTGACGCCAGCAACATGCTGTTTTTTTTGTTTTTTTTGTTTTTTTCAACCATGATCATTGCATCATCAAGATGCCAAGCCATTTTCAAACTTTAGATTGGTCGAAAACTCGCAAAAATAACACCCACTTGTGGACTGAAGTATCAATTTTTGAAAAAATATTACATTTACTAAATTGTTACTTAGGATGTTTCGACTCCATGTCAGTGACATATATGACACCAAGGCAACTTTGAAGATCCCATTAAGGCTACAATTCGTCTCCTGAGGCATCACCTGCCTTGGGTTAATTTTTTTTGTTGCTTTTGGTTTTTTGTTTGTGTTTTTTTTTTTTTTTTTAAGTGACCTGTGTGTCATGTTTAGCGCCATCTAGTGGTGAACTAATGCTTAATTCATTCAATTTAAAACCCCACTATTTCAATGATATGCAAAAACAAAATACTTTTTTTTTAAAATATATATATAATTGTAGGTCAGTAATTATTTTACATGGATGGACCGTCATCTTCCAAGAGGCTGACATGTTTCACTGCGATCTTCCTGCTTGGGATGCTTGTATCTAGTGTCGGATCCAATGGGTTGACCTCTGTTTACCTTCCACAGCTGTAGCCTGCAGATGGTTGTCACTGAGCCCTTTATTTGGGCTCCCGTTGCTTGTCACTTTCTGCTTTGCTCTAGCAAGCTTTGACTATTTATTTATTTTTTTGTTAGCTTCTCCCGCTAGCCTCTCTTGTTAGCTCCGACTAACTCCCGCTACCGTTAGCTTCCACGGCTAGATCCGGTTCGTTTTTTTTTTTTTTTTTTTTTTTTTTTTTTTTTTTTTTTAAACTTGTCGGGCTTCTTTTAACTCTTTGACTGCCACACTTTCTAAAAAAATAAATAAATAAAAAATCCACAGTGCCAGACGCTTTTGAGCATTTTAACTCATCTTTCAAGGCAAAAAGAATATTGTTTGCCTTTACTACATATACAATGTGGCTACTAAATGAAAGATCGCATTCCATTCATCAGAATGTTACTAATCATTATTAAACATCTTTGGCAGTCAAAGAGTTTTAATATGAATTTTGATTAATGTGTTCTAATTATGTCTGTGTAGATTTACATTTTTTATGGCTCAAGATCCAATGCCGACTTCTTCGTCCATAATGGCTTCTTCTTCCAAGACAACATCCATGATTGGGTGAAGATCAAGCTGGGCATCAGCAAAAGTGAGAGACTGTACGCCATGAAAGCAGAGGTGCTGGCACATGCTGGTCTCCCAGTGTACGTATAACCTGTCCTTTATTCCTTGTTTTATTTTTATCCCACGGGTGAGTGGCAGCAAATCATAAGTTGTCTATCCCCCCACATCCAGATCCTGTGCAGAACATACATCAATTTTCATTGGAGGATAATCACATTTTTGTGTTGATTTTAATTGAAATTCAGTAATACAGTTGATTTTGCACTGGTCAAAATGATAGTAATTGCAAGGTTAAAAGTCACCTAAAGAACTAGTGTTGCTTCGATAACGGCTTCGAGGAAATTCTGGTCCACCATCCGGCGTCTCAGGAGAGGAAAGCAGTGCACCATTAACACTGTGTATAGTGGAGATGGTGTGTTGCTGACGTCGACACGGGACATCGTGAGTGATGGGGGGAATACTTTGCAGACCTCCTCAATTCCACCGACATGTTTTCCTTTGAGGAAGTCTGGGGACTCTGAGGTAGGCGCTGTCTTATCTCGGAGTCACCCAGGTGGTTGAAAATCTCCTCAGTGGCAGGGCCCCGGGGGTGGATGAGATCCGCCTGGAGTTCCTAAAGGCTCTAGAATCTAGAGCCTTTGTCAACCACGACAGCCCCACAACATCTAGAGTCGAGCTGTTGTGGGGCTGTCGTGGTTGACACGCCTCTACAACATCGTATGGACATCGGGGACAGTGCCTCTGGATTGGCAGACCGGGGTGGTGGTCCCACTTTTTAACTCATTCGCTCCCAGCCATTTTCACAGAAACAATCCCGTTCGCTTCCGGCTGTTTTACTGGATTTTGACTGATTTTGCAAGGCCCCCAGAATGTTGCGTTCTATTACTATAAAACCATGGAACCTATCAAAAGTAAGATTAAAGTCTCTTCTTTCATCAGGAAAAAAAAAGGATATTTCCATCTATTTCGGTTTTACAGATATTGGCACTAGAAGAGAGCTAAGTTTCATGAGTTTTCACAAATCTATTTAAAATTGTGAGTTATTGAGCTTTTTTTTCAACATGGCCCTGGTTGATCTCCTTTGTTCTGCTGCCACCTGCTGGCCATTTGTGTAATAACTACCATTTCTGCAACCGTTCCTTTGCCGTTGATAGGCTGCATCAAAGCCTTTAAATTCATGGCTAGAAAATGCCATTTCCTGGAGAAATGGCGTGTGAAGGCTGGAGAGATGATATTATGATATTGAATGATGGTGAATGATGGTGAATGATATTGAATGACATGGACGTGCATTTATCAGTCAAGCCATTAAAAAAAAACAAAAAAAACAAAAAAAACTTATCTATACGTTATTGGGAGCAAATGAGTTAAGAAGGGGGGACCAGAGGGTGTGTTCCAACTATAGAGGGATCACACTCCTCAGCCTCCCTGCTAACGTCTATTCAGGGGTGCTGGAGAGGAGGGTCCATCAGGAAGTCGAGTCTCGGATTCAGGAGGAGCAGTGTGGTTTTTGTCCTGGCTGTGGAACAGTGGACCAGCTACACCCTCGGCAGGATCCTCGAGGGTGCGTGGGAGTTCGCACAACCAGTCCACATGTGTTTTGTGGATTTGGAGAAGGCGTTCGACTGTGTCCCTCGGGGAGTCCTGTGGGGGGGTGCTTCGGGAGTACGGGGTACCGAGCCCCCTTAAACGGGCTGTTCGGTCCCTGTACAACTGGTGTCAGAGTTTGGTCAGCATGGCTGACAGTAAGTCGGATTTGTTTCCAGTGAGAGTTGGATCTGTCAAGGCTGCCCTTTGTCACTGACTCTGTTCATAACTTTTATGGACAGAATTTCTAGGTGCAGCCGTGGCGTTGAGGAGGTCCAGTTTGCTTTTCTCATAATTGCATCTCTGCTTTTTGCAGATGATTTGGTGCTGGTGGCTTCATCAATTTGTGATATCCAACTCTCACTGGAGCAGTTCGCAGCCGAGTGTGAAGTGGTTGGGATGAACATCAGCACTTCCAAATCCGAGACCAGGTCCTCAGTCGGAAAAGGGTGGCGTGCCCTCTCCGGGTCGATGAGATCCTGCCCCAAGTGGAGGAGTTCAAGTAACTTGGGGTCTTGATCACGAGTGAGGGCAGGATGGAGCAGGAGATTGACAGGCGGATCGGTGCAGCGTCCGCAGTGATGCAGACTCTGTATCGGTTAGTTGTGGTGAAGAAAGAGCTGAGCCAAAAGGCAAAGTTCTCAACTTACCAGTCAATCTACGTTCCAACCCTCACCTATGGTCACGAGCTGTGGGTCCTGACCGAAAGAACAAGATCCTGGATTCAAGCGGTCGAAATGAGTTTCCTCCGCAAGGTGTCCGGGCTCTCCCTTAGAGATAGGGTGAGAAGCTCGGTCATCCGGGAGGGGCTCAGTCGAGCCACTGCTCCTCCGCGTTGAGAGGAGCCAGCTGAGGTGGCTCGAGCATCTGGTTCGGATGCATCCTTGGACGCCTCCCAGCTCCGGGCATGTCCCACCGGCGGGAGGCCCCGGGGATGAGCCGGTACGCTGGACTGGGAACGCCTTGGGATACCGCCGGTGGAGGTGGTTGTAGTGGCCGGGGAGAGGGAAGTCTGGGTTTCCCTCCTAACGCTGCCCCAGCGACCCGACCTCGGATTAGCGGCAGAAGATGGATGGATGGATGTTTGCTTCAATACCAGTCTCGGGAGGTGCCCCAATACTGCTTTAAAATGCTGGCATCAGTATCGGTGGGTACTACCAAATAACTAGTCGATGCCATTGACCGATACTCGTCTAGAAATTTGCAGAGGTGGGCAGTGTGATGGAAGTGAACCGTCAGTTCATCGCCGACGGAACCCCCATTTTCTGACGAATGGAAAGAAAAAAAAACAAAAAAAGGACAGTAGGGCTGAACTATATATCGTTTACTGAAAATCGTACCGAAAATTGCGATCTCAGACAGTGTGGTTTCGAGATTGTCAAAGCTACGTTTATTTTTTATTTATTTATTTATTTATTTTTTTTAAGGGCTCTTCCCCCCCCCAAGTTCACAAATCTGTGGCATGCTACAGTGCACACACACACTAGCCAGTTCCGAAATGGTTAAAAAAATAATAATAAAGTGTAGCGTCTAAGTCACGCTGTCATCGAGTCACCCGGAGGTACTTTGTTGTTTTGCGGCTGCTTGACAAGTTAACAACAAACACAGTCCGTGAGTGAGAATGCGAGGAGCTAGCCGCGGAACGGATAGGCTAATTAATACTCCGTATGCAGTAGCAGCAACAAGCTGCGTGGTGCAGAATGCAGATCCACTCCTCAGTGGTGACAAATAACCTCCTAGGTTAAGTGGCGCTTTCACCAAGGTCAAACAGGAAGTCGCTCAGCATGTTAATCGTTCATGTGAAATGCAGAGTCGGGAATGATTCAAAGTAAGTGAGTGCTTGGACGTACAGTAGACTTTTCACAGAAGTCTGGTTCGAACCACTTTAAGGCAGAGAGCCAACAGCTATGAACAGAACATTTGCACTACAATTACTACGATTCTAGACTGAAAATAAGATGACGGTTAGCGATTAGCCTGTTAGCACACGTACGAACGACTAAGCACGCTAACGACTGAGGTCAGCCATGAGGTCAAGCTCGATGTCCAAAGTAAATTAATATAAGATTTCAGCAATGTTATTTGCAACTCATTTCTATCACTGAGTTCTGAGATTTACACAGTAATAGGGCTCAAAATTACCATTATTTTAATAATCAGTGTTTTTTTAATTGTTGAAAATATTTCGTTACATACATAAAAGGCAGACACGTTTACATGAACCCACAAGATTTGAATGAGAAACAGAAGAAAAGAATACTTTCTGGCCCTTTTTTAACAAAAAAATGACCTTTCATAATTATGCCAATTCATAATTATGATTTTTACACTATTACTCACCATTACAGTAAAAAGTTCAAAAGAGTAAATACCATGATGTGAATTTCACGCTATATCACAAAGCCCTCAGTCTCTGTATGGGGAAGATATTTATTGACTATAATATTACATTTATTTACAAAGAACATGTGCATTAGTACAAAATGTAAAATATTTTTTTTACATAGACTATTACACTTAATTGCATATTTAAACTTGGCGCCAAGTAGTACAGTATGTGTTGCCTTAACTTGAACCATTTTAAAGGACCACCTCTCTCACACCTCTTTTGTGTTCTTGCATTATTTGAGCAATAGCTTTTAAATTTGGGTTGGATGTTATTTTCACTCATGTTTGGAAACGTTATTGTATATTGTGAATAAAAATCTGAAAGTGAAGAAAATGGCAAAATAATTTGAAATCACAATATTTGTAAAAAAAAAAAAAAAAAAGCTAAAATCCTTCAGCCCTATATATATATATATATATATATATATATATATATATATATATATATATATATATATATATATATATATATATATATATATTGAGGTGTCAATCGATTAAAATTTGTAATCGTAATTAATCACATGACTTCAATGACTTCATGACTGATGATTAATTGCACATTTTATATCTCAATTTATATCTAATATTGAAAAAAATAATAATAAAACAAATCAATCAAATGTACAATTTTTTCCCCCTAATTTAAATATGTTTTTATTTTTTAGTGATTGATACAGTAATTTCATGACAATTCAATAAAAAAATGTTAAAAAATAAAATAAACTAGAGCTGCGAGCAGCAATTAGGGGCCCTCGCAGCCCGGGCCACGTTGGGGTACTTGCACGTTGGGGTACTGGCACATTGGAAGCAGAATTTCTTTGAAAATGGCATGATAAACCATTGCAAGTGGATTATATTATTATTAATTTTTTTTTGCCAGGTGTGATGATGATGAGTGTGTCAAGCTCAATGGGTTTTGGTGATTGTTAAGATCTGCAAAAATCAGCGTCTTTTTTTTTTTATTTTATTTTTTTTATTTTTTTTTAAGGCATTGAGTTGCCCTGATTGGCATTTTTTGCAAAAGTACATATACACATCATCGCTCGTACTCATTGCACAATGTTGCTTTTATTGTCCATAGAGGCGATCAAAAAAATGAAACTAAATAAAAAAGTACATATGTTTGGATCGGTCTTATGCCAGTGAACATATTGAGTGGTGGAAAGTAAAAGAATATTCATAAATGACTTAGTTATCACACTTACAATGAGTTTATCATTTTTGTAAAAATACCGTAGGTGAGATATTTTTTTTTATGCCTCAAGGACTAGGTGGCGCTGTATTTATAACTGAATTTTGTCATAGAGATACCTTCAGGCCTTGACGATAAATATACATTTCAAGTATGGGATTTTTTGGAACATGTACCTGGGAGTTATTAAGCATATCCTTCATTCATGATATTGCTTTTAATGTCCATAGAGGCTATCAAAAATAAATAAAACTAAAGAACAAAAATATGTATGTTTGGGTAGGTCTAATGCAAGTGAACATTGTGAGTGGTGGAAAGTAAAACAATATTCATAAATCACTTAGTTATCACACTTAGAATGAGTTTACATTTTTTGTAAAAATACCTTAAGTAGGGTATTTTTTTTTTATGCCTCAAGGGCTAGGTGGCGCTGCATATATAACTGAATGTTGTCAAAGAGATACCTTCAGGCCTTGACTATAAACATACATGTCAAGTTTGGGATTTTTTGGAGCATGTACCGGGGAGTTATTAAGCATATCCTTTTTCATTTGGAAAGATGTTTACAATTTTTGTAAAAATACTGTAAGTGGGGTATTTTTTTGTTATGCCTCAAGGGCTAGGTGGTGCTGCATATATAACTGAATATTGTCATAGAGATACCTTCAGGCCTTGACTATAAACATACATGTCAAGTTTGGGATTTTTTGGAGCATGTACCGGGCAGTTATTAAGCACATCCTTTTTCATTGCGAAACACAAAATTTGATGCCCGACCTCATCATATAGTATTTCGAAAAGTCAAGATTTGACATGGCCCAGGTCAAGTCTGAAGTCAGTCGGATGAAACATGTAGGAGAAGTGGGCAAAAGGATGCCCCCTGTAAATGTGCAAAAATCGTCAAAAATGGGACATTAAAAAATTCGTAGCTCACTTCCTATTTATTTTAGCATATGGGTCCAAGAGACTTTTTTGTAGGTCTTGGGCTCCCTCATACACCTAAAAATTTCCGAAGATCTTGCTTAAATTTACAAGTGAGGCTGCTTCGTTAAAAACTCCTAGGGGGCGCTATTGAATCATTTTTGGAAAAATAGCACATTCCACGATAAAATATTGCTCATTTTACCAGGCCAGATGTGTGTGCCAAGTTTCATGTGTTTTTGTGCCAGTTTAGGCCCTCAAAATTGGTGTTGTTTTCTTGGCGAACCGTGCTTAACCACGCCCACATCGATTCGCGAAAACTCACAAACTTCATGTTGTGACAACATGAAGGCCGAAACCCTATTCTGAGCAAATATGAGGTAGGTCCAGTTAACGTGTTTGGAGAAAAACGTTGAAGAAAATTTGTAAGAAAAAAAATTGACACTAGGTGGCGCTATAAGTAAGATGAAATATAAGTTTGTAGATGTCTTTAGGGCTGGACCCTCATCAATTGTCTGAAATTTTGAGAAGATAGGATTATCTGGGTCAAGTTAAAGCAGCTTTTATTGCCACGAAAAATTACCAGACTTTGCGGCACCGTAGCGGCCACGCCCTTTGGCGAAAAGTTACAATATTCGGTGTGGGGCATGATCAACATCTTAAGGCTTTTCTGACCAATTTTCAACTGGATCCCTTCAACGAGCTTGGCACAGTAGCTAAAAACGTAAAGTATGACATTTATTGTCACCACTTGGTGGCGCTAAATGTATAACTGAATTTTATTCTATAGATGTTTTCAGGCCGTGACTATTAAGTTGCATGAGAAGTTTGAGATTTTTTGGAGCTTGTACATGGGAGTTATTAAGCATTTTGTCTTTTCTTTTTGAAAGGCAATTTTTTATGCCCCGCCCCCGTCATATCGTATTTCGAATAGTCAAGATATTTTGCCCAGTTGTTGTCTAATGTCTTGAGATGATACATGCTAAGTTTGAAGTCAATTGGATGAAAAATGTTTGCAAAGGGGGAAAAGCATGACCACAGTGAATGTGCCAAAGTGGGCCAAGATTGGACATTCAAAAATTCATAGCTCACTTCCTGTACATTTTAGGAAATGGCTCCCACTGACTTTTTTTTTTTTACGATTGGTTTTTATTTTTCTACGCTAGGGGGCGCTATAGAGTCGTGTTGTTATGACGACCTCATAATATAAAATTTTTCGCCGGGCCCGAAGAGATTGCAAAGTTTGGTGAGTTTTCGTAAATGTTTAGGTCCTCAAAAATGCGATCGTTTACGGAGAAGAAGAAGAAGAAGAAGAATTCTTACAAAAACAAGACGGACCTCGCAGCGGCCGCTGCTCGGGCCCTCACTAGAGCTGCAAGCAGCTATAAAGCCCGGGCGACGTTGGGGTACTTGCACGTTGGGGTACTGCCACGTTGGGGTACTGGCACATTGGAAGCAGAATTTCTTTGAAAGTGGCATGATAAACCTTTACATGTGGATTTTTTTTATTGCCAGATGTGATGGGTGTGTCAAGCTCCATAGATTTGGTGATTGTTAAGATCTGCAAAAATCAGTGTCGTTTTTTATTTTTAGGCAATGAGTTGCCCTGATTGGTATTTTTTGTAAAAGTATCATCGCATCGTCGCTCGTTCTCATTGCACAATGTTGCTTTTATTGTCCATAGAGGTGATAAAAAAAATTAAAATAAATAGAAAAGTACATATGTTTGGATCGGTCTGATGCCAGTGAACATTTTGAGTGGTGGAAAGTGAAATAATATTCATAAATGACTTAGTTATCACACTTTGAATGTGTTTACAATTTTTGTAAAAATACCGTAAGTGGGGTATTTTTTTTTTTTATGCCTCAAGGGCTAGGTGGCACTGCATATATAACTGAATGTTGTCATAAAGATACCTTCAGGCCTTGACTATAAACATACATGTCAAGTATGGGATTTTTTGGAGCATGTACCTGGGAGTTATGAAGCATATCCTTCATTCACGATATTGTTTTTAATGTCCATAGAGGATATCAAAAAGAAACCAAACTAAATAAAAAAGTACGTCGGTTTGGATAGGTCTGATGCCAGTGAACATTTTGAGTGGTGGAAAATAAAAGAATATTCATAAATGACTTAGTTATCACACTTAGAATGTGTTTACAATTTTTGCAAAAATACCATAAGTGGGGTATTTTTTTTTCTGCCTCAAGGGCTAGGTGGCGCTGTATATAGAACTGAATGTTGTCATAGACATACCTTCAGGCCTTAACTATAAACGTACATGTCAAGTTTGGGATTTTTTGGAGGATGTACCGGGGAGTTATTAAGCATATCCTTTTCCATCTGAAAACACAAAATTTGATGCCACGCCCTCATCATATAGTTTTCCGAAAAGCCGAGATTTTGTTCCCCTGTCGTTGGCTCAGGTCTTGACATGGTCCAGGTCAAGTTTGAAGCAAATTAAATGAAACGTGTAGGAGAAGTGGGCAAAAGTATGCCCCCTGTA